>NW_028237887.1:0-138419 GCF_034619465.1 Leptosomus discolor
TCATACCTGATGGTCTGCACATGATTAATTCCCTGTTATCTTTCTTTACTCTTGCTCAAGGCCCAGGGCAGGACATGCCTGAATCCTGTTAACTCTTTCCAGCCCTTCTCTCCTTGTTCCTTCTCACTGACCCAGCCGGACTTGTTCAAAAGCCCATCTATCCAGGGCTATTTGTACCTGTGTGCTTATATGTTGTCCTGTGCCTGTACGCAGACCCTGATGAATTGGTATTCCTGCACCCAAATTATCCATCGCCTGCTCTGTTACTGAATCGTAATATTCTAATTGCCAAACCTCACGGCGTGCCGAAAATAATGTTGTTTTCATTAACATTTTCTAATCCCGTGGTGTCGTTATATATGCCACCCACACTGCCTCTATTAATGCTACGGTGAACGTATTTTGTAATCCATTTTCTGTAATAGTTTGGTTTTTTTTTAAGCTCTTTAGAAACCTGGTAAGGCAAACCCTCATTAATTGGGGACCGGTTTTATTTCTTTTTAACAGGGAAGGCAAAAGTAAAATTAGCCCATTTTATAGCTGCTTCTTTACATTTCTGCGCTGCCGACTCTATCTCGGATAACTCCTTCAGAAAGGGATTAGCAGGTGCCGTAGACAACGTAGAACGTAACAGTGGTGAAGGTGAAAATTTCAGCACGGGGGTGGGGGGGGTAGTGTCTCTCATGGCTGAGGAGGTAATGGTAAGAGAGGGTATAAATCTGGTTCCCCCTCCGCACTAAGTGGCCCAGGGTCAAAAGGGTCTTCAGTCTCAGAATTATTTGGGACAGCTTTAGCTCAATCATATATATTTTGGCCCTTTGGCCCCTGTTTCTATCTTTTTTCTTTTTTTTTTTTTTCCTTTTTCTAACAATAGCCTCTAAAGGTTTGAGCTGCGCCAACATGGAGTATAAAAACTGCCGTGTCACAATAACAGCATCAGGAATCTCAAAACCTAGCCCTTTAGGTGTCTGTAAGCATTCCCCTACTCGCTCCCACATAGCGCTATCAAGTGCGCCATCTACTGGGAACCAATTACGATGTTATTTTATCAACAGCAGCGATCACATTAGGTGGGTTTTAGTTACACGGTAACCAGCAGCACACAATACCTGTTGCGGTGCTTTTTAATGTAATTTAGCTCTTGCGAAGCCATCTGTCCCATTACAATGATCCTGTAGTTTTCCTGTTCAATGGGTGCAGGTGTTCCTATTTAAGGAATGTAGCCACAAAAACCTTAGTAGAATTAAAAAGCAAACTCGCCTAGAGGTTTTCCTCACACAGGGCACCTATCTGCAGGGATGAAGGAGATGCAGACTTCGTAGCCTTTTTCTAGGTATATTCTTTAATCGGCACGCATGTGCGGCATAGCCAAGGAAGCTCTCTTGCTTCTCTCTTTCAAGCAATTATACAGAGCATGCTCGTTCCTGAACTAAAAAGCCAAGGGGGATGTTTTAACATTCTTCTCTGGCGCGTCCACGCTAGTGACTGTTTGTGGTTACGTCCTCTCTCACGTATCCTCCCAGGCGGTTTCCAGCCTGGCTTTTCTGTATGCTCAAGATTCATTTTGCCATGTGGCTTGTTTGGAACACCTGGTCTTTTATCATGTTTATTCTTACATGTTGAACATTAGCTTTACGCTTCTATTTTAGTCTCAATCTATCTTCCATATTGTTGGCACTGCTCCCACAAGGTAGCAAATTCAAAAACTTGTTAGGGGGAGATTCAAAGTGGAACATAAAAAGCCATGGGCTAAAGTTTCTAGGACAGGAAATTCAGTAAATAATAACAGAAATAAAATTTTTAAAGCAAAAAACTAAAACAAGGGAAAGGGAACTAGATAAATGGAGACATTAAAAGAAAATTTAAATAGCCAGAGAGCAAGGAAAATGGAAAAAGAAATAGGGAGCGCAAACTGAATAAGGGACAAAAGAGTCAAATGTGACGGGGCATGTAACAGACAAGAAAGGATTAAAACTCAGGGATAGTCAGCTTAACAAAAGGAGACAGAGAAGGAAACCTGAAAATGCAAAAAGCTACGGTATGGTCATCAGACAACTGAAAATAAGAGACGGTGAACTAAATTACCTGTACAGGTGTAGAAACACTTTTTAAAGCCAAGAGATTGAGAGAGGAAAAAAATTCAAAAACAGAGACAGCAATCTAAATTAATAGAGTTGTGGGGAAAAAAAAATCATAAAAGAAGCACAGGCTGCAGGACTCACGGGAAGGAAATAACAAATAAACATGTTAGCTGGGATAAAATTAAGCACAGAAAACCTAAAAAGCCACATGAGGCAAGACAAGCAAACCTAAAAAATAAAGGCTGAAAAAGAGACTGTCCTGGGTTACAGTGTAAAATGTGCCAAAAGGAAAAAAAAAATATTCTATTACCATCTTCAGGAGCTGTTGAGACCAGGTGGGGAGGTGCTCCCTGCCTCCCCCCTCTGGACTATCTCCTGTTAATGGCCCATCAAGGAACTGCCTCACGACTCCCCATCCCATTGTGAGATGCTCCGCCTGGGGAGGGGGGGAAAGGAGCCAAGCAGTCCATGCCAAATAAAAACTGAGATCTCCAACACCCTAGCAGCCTTCTTCCACGGGATTCCCAGAGGAGTTTTTCCCCCCCACTGGAGTTCCAGAGGACAAGAGCTACCTACCTACCACTGGACCTTTGGAGGAAGACCAGACTCTTTTACCTGATTGCTGCTTCCACAGAACTACATCCATCGCTTCAGGAGGACTGCAGCCATCATCTTATCGGACTGCTACTGACTAACAGGGTGTCAGGTTGTATTCCTGACTATCAGTGTAAACCAGTGGGTTGTCTGTTTTTTCCCTGCCTTGTGTTATAAATATATATATATATATATATATATTAGTAAAGAACTGTTATTCCTATTCCCCATATCTTTGCCTGAAGGCCCGTTAATTTCGAAATTATAATAATTTGGAGGGAAGGGGGTTGCACTTTCCATTTCAAGGGAGGCTCCTGCCTTCCTCCATAGACACCTGTCTTTCAAACCAAGACAGAGACGCACATCAAAAGTAAATTCAAAAAGTGACTGGGTACTCAAGAAACTGGAAACTATTAAAAAGAAGGGTAGAGAGCTGGGTCAAAGGAGAGGACAAACAAACAAAAAAAACCTTAAAACCACCACCACCAAACTAGATAAAAGCAGACACAGAAACAAAATTTTTAAAGCCAAGAGACTAAGACAGGAAAGAATGGAACAATAGCCAAAATAACGAGAGGAAAGAACAAAGAGCCACAGCAAAAGAAAATGCCAAGGTAGAAAGAATATCTAAATAGTCAGGGCGTAGAGGAATGTGTCAAAATTAAGACAGCAAATGGGATCTAAGGAGACAAAGTTTTAAAAGGAAATAAGACAAGACAAAAAATTTAAACTCAGTGATGGAGAACTAAAATGGATTAAAAAAAAAGTAAATGAAAGAGCACTAAGTAAAGAAAGGAAATAATAAAAGTAGGCATAAAAAACGAATAAAATATATGGTTACTAGGGAAATGAAAAAGTTATTAAATAGGGACAGCAAACCAACAACAAGTAGAAAGAAAATGGGAATAACATCAGCACTAAGGAAAACTAAGAAATAATTAAAAAACCAGCAAAGGGTATAATCACTGCTACTCTTCATTTCTTTCTCCTCATTTGCCCCAGTTCTCCCTAGTTTCCCCATCTTTGCCTCCGTTGCCCCCGGTCCCCCTCCCTTCTCCTTTTCATCTCTGTTTCCCCTCTCATTTCCCCCCTGTCCAGTGTATGTGATGCTGAACCTGGGCCTTTCTCACAGCTCTTACCTGGAACAGACGACTCCCGTTCTCTCTGTGACTAAAGCCCAATGCCTGCACATCCAGCCAGCTGCGGAGCTACTACCACCAGCAGCAGCGGAGCACCCACCCCAGAGCAGAATGAGCTCCCTGTTGACTTACCAAGAGCGCCACAGCATCCATTGGTCTTTCCTTAACCCCGCCATTACCCTTGCTCCATTCCCAAGCGCTTCTGCCGGACTATCCTAAAGCACACCGAGCTCCCTACTAAATCGCTGAGGGTGCTGGGTCTTTTCTGGGCTTTTCAAAAGCCCACCACGTACCCTGCTGCCTTCCACCATCCAAACTTTGGCAGTTATCATCTCTGTGCAGACCAATTAGGACCCAATTAGGTTAAAAAAAAAAAAAACAACAACCAGCAAGTGGAAAAAAAATCCTGACTGGTTTTTTTTTCTTATTAGAATATCTTGGGTTTGGGGGGTGTGTTTGTTTTGGGGTTGTGGTTTGTTGCTTTTTTTATACAAGGCCTGGAAAAGAAAAATACCTCTACTCCAACCACAACATGTTAACAATGCTTACATACTACCCCACAACCAAAGCCACACACATGCACAACGCTCACTTCACTTACCCTACAAACCACCCCTCCCTCTCTGCTCTGCCCTTCGCCCACTGCTTGCCACCACAGGTCTGCGGCTCTCCTCAGGAACAGGGTTCCCGCTGGCCTCCAAAATTGCCCTGCCTTTGAAAACCCCAGCCCGAGGCCCTCCACAGTCGAAACTTTTACAATTAACAGTACCAGACAGGGCAAAAGAAAAAAAAAAAAGACCCGGCACCGTACAGTGCAATGTAGTCTTAGATCACAGTCAAGACCCAGCACAACACAGAACCATATGGTGTGACCCAGTCTTAGACCACAGTCAAGACCCCATGCAATACAAAGCTGTACAGTGTGACACAAGACCCCGTGTGACACGGAGCCGTACGGCGTGATGCAGTCTTATGTCACAGTCAAGACCCGGCGCGACACAGAGCCATAGAGTGTGATGCAAGACCCAGTGCCGTAAGGAGCTGTACAGTGCGACACAATCTTAGATTACAGTCAAGACCCGGCGCGACACAGAGCCATAGAGTGTGATGCAAGACCCAGTGCCGTAAGGAGCTGTACAGTGCGACACAATCTTAGATTACAGTCAAGACCCGGCGCGACACAGAGCCATAGAGTGTGATGCAAGACCCAGTGCCGTAAGGAGCTGTACAGTGCGACACAATCTTAGATTACAGTCAAGACCCGGCGCGACACAGAGCCATAGAGTGTGATGCAAGACCCAGTGCCGTAAGGAGCTGTACAGTGCGACACAATCTTAGATTACAGTCAAGATCCGGCGCGACACAGAGCCATAGAGTGTGATGCAAGACCCAGTGCGACACAGAGCCATAGAGTGTGATGAAATATGCAGCCGTACGGTGCAACACAATCTTAGACCACAGTCAAGACCCAGCATGACACAGATCCGTATGGTGTGATGCAGTCTTAGATCACAGTCAAGACCCAGCACAATGTGGAGCCGTACGGTGACACGCAATAGCAGGTGTGACACAGCCCTATGGTATGACAGAGCGCCGTACAGTGCAATGCAGTCTTAGACCAAAGTCAAGGCGTGGTGCAATACAGAGCCATAGAGCATGATGCAAGACACAGCACAATACAGAGCCATACGGTGCAACGCGATCTCAGTCCACACCAGGATGGTGCTGCAATGCAAGATGACTACAATGCCATGCCATACAGTGTCCTACAAAAACAGAACGCTACAGTGCAATACTGTATTAGGTGACCATCAGTACAGATACAGAGCAATACAATACAAAACCAGAACAATGGACATGTGAGAAGCTGGGCTTTAAGACTTAAGCCCATAAGGACACCAGGATGAAAGGCCTGTAGGGCAGCTTTATGGAAGTGGATTTTTCAAGAGCAGATCGTACCCGCCCACATTGCCTCTACAAGGGCGACCCTCCAGGAACATTCACAATGTCAGGCATGCTTTTGGCTCCGATGAAAATAACTGCTCAAGGAGCTTGATAGTGAAGCAGCAAATCACCTGAAACCCTACTGACACACATACCAAGCGCAGAGAGCCCAGGGGGCGAAACAGGGACCTGTGGAAGGCATCGTCTAAGAGATGGAATGCAGATGACACAAATGACACTAAGCCACGGACACAGGCTGGAACGGCCCCGCTCCGCACACGTTCCCATCCCGTGTAACAGACCCCGGGCCCTCTAACCGCTCTCAGACTTAAGCCACCCCTAACAGCCTTGTCCACAACTCCAAATTTAAATGCCCTGCTAGCCCCAGCCACCCACTGCTTTTTGCCCCTTGACTTACCTTTCAGAGGGCAGGGTCCAGAATCCCTCCTCATCAGAAGCACACGATCCGAGTGGGATGCTCCTGCATTCACCAGGTTCTTCATCGTGCAAGACAGAACGCCACCCCTCACAGACATGCCACACGGCATTCATCTCTACCAAATGACACCCACCTTCTAAGTGCTGCTCCCAAGAAATCAGATGTCATGTCCAGCATCTCCCACGGAAACCAGAAAACTGATGAAATATATCACCTGTTATACTCAGAAGTTACCATCCGCTCCACAGTTCCTAGCCTGCCGCTCCTCTCTCATCCACCGACTCGCCTCAAACCCTCGGCCCTTTGAGGAGAGCCCACGGGGCACCTGCAAAGCCCGAGACAAATGCTTAACAGAGTCACCATGTGATCCTCAGCGATTCAAGCTTAACTATGCCGCTTATCGAGTCTCTCGCCTTTTCTCAACGCACTCTTTGTCGTGTGACTTCTCCCACCCTAGAAGGAACGCGGCACCTGCCAAAGAAAGAGAGGAAAGCGTACGCTAAGATACCGCCCAAAGCCTTGGCTCGCTTGAGGCTCTTTCCCTCCGTCTCGGTCGCTTGACCGGCCAGAGTCAGATTCTTTAGTCTGCCTGCCCCCTGTCAAACTCAAACAACGGGGTATGATTCTGGCTACATCAATAATATGACATATCAAACTGCTACCATAGCACAGTGGTCATCGCGCACGTTGCCAGAATTTGCTCTAGCGTGGATCTCTCACTTGACATTTTGATCCGCACCTAGAAAATAAAAACAAATCAGCGTAATCTAGTCAGAACCACTGACAGTCACGTCGCATCTCTGATATCAGACACCTGCCCACCTTTGTCCGGCGCTCGACTTTCCTCTTCTCTTGCCCTTTGGCGTGGGGTTCGTCGCTCCGCATCTGAAAAAGCAACCCAAACAAACCCTTTAAAGCAGTTACCTGCATGCTGACCGGTACCTTGATGAGACCCGAGGCCTATCTTATTTTCGCATGTGCCTTCTAACTACAGCTTAAAAACCACCAATTATTGAGCCCCACGTGTGCGGACTACCACAAATTGCTGCTCCCAGAAGGTGAGACTCCAACCTGAGACACACCCGCAAAACTCTCCGCAAGTCACTGTGGCAGCTGTCTACAGCTACTTGCCTGGAGATGGACTGTACGGTCTTCACCAAAATAATCCGGGCGGATCAAGTTATCACCACACGACAATAGAGTTATGCTACCCTGCCTTTAATATCGCTACATCCCCAGGCAAGGCAGATCCAACCCTGACATGAAGGCCAACAATACACACCAACACCATGAGAAACACGATCGTGAGACGCAATAAGACCACAATCAGATGTGACTCCAGTGAGGAAGACGCTGCAGGCAGAAAAGCCCTATGGAGCCTCAAGGGAGGAAATGCTTCGCAGTCATCACAGAAGAGAGTCGAATGTAGCGCTCCGTTACATGAAGTTATGGTCAAAACAGAGAAGACCGATGCACGAGAATCCTGACTTTGTGACCTACAAACCTAAGGGTGCAAGGAAGACGTCTCAGTCCACAGACAGAGCTGCCGACACAGCCCGGAAGGACGCTGCAAACGAGGAATGCCCAGAACTCAAGAGATAGGAGACCGATCCACGCCTCACGCTTGTTATGTAAGCAAAGAAGCGCCCGACTGACCCTATGCCGATGAGGCTGGGCATTCGAGATGCCAAGGATGGCACCCGAGATGCCCATCTTGCTCCTTGAGCACAAAGAGCAATGAGAACCTCAAAACCAAAAAACATCCAGGACACAGAAGATCAACTAGACAAACCACACAAGAACACAGAGACAGGCCGGAACTACCTTGCCCGGCACACACCACTTGTGTGGAAAAGTAACCCAGCTCCCTTTAACTGTCCAAAAGCAACTGCTCCTGGACAGCCCTCTCCCCTATACTAACTCTAAAATTCCCTCCCCCAAAATCCTAACCTTATCGCCCCACAAACCACCCCCACCAACCCCAGGACCTGCCCCACAACTTAGCATTCGAAGGGCCAGGATCCAAATCCATTCTCAAAGGAAACACATCAGATCAATGGGACACTCCCCTGGTATCCATTTCTTCTTTATCATCTGCAAAATCCAAACAAAACAAAAAAACCCAGTCCTGGCAGACAGCATCGCAGCAGTCACAAACAACCTTTCCCACAACACACACCCCGCCAAAAAGCATGGTGTCATTCCACTCAACTGCTCCTCACCTGCTCCAAAGCCGGATGCTGCAGCCATCATCACTTATGACACCTGGGATACCAGGAAACAAAATTACTGTTGTGCTTACGAGACATCACCAGCCCCGTGATCCTCCTTGCTAATAGCCAGCTCAACTCAAATGCTTGGCCAAGTCCAGAGGCGGCCCACACAGTGCCTGAAAAAACAAAGGTAAGCACTTAACCAAGTTGCCATGTAATATTTGGCTCTTAGACGCTGACCCAGCACACAGCCTCAGCTTCTCGGATGGCTCATTGGCGTGCAGCTTCGTCCTTCCGAGCCCATGTGTGGTACCTGCGAAAAACGAGGCAAAAAACGTGTTCTGAGCTACTGCCCGAAACAGACGCGTGCCCACAGCAACACCTAGCTCTTGCTCCTTTACCTCACCCCCTCCCTGGTCCGGTCTCCGTCATTTTGGGTGGCCGCATTGAGGCTCGGGTACCACCTGTAAAACACAAACAACAAGGGACGCCTAAAACTTCACCAACAATATGAAAACTGAAAAATAACCGCTACTTCACCAACTAGCCACAGCTCACCTTGCCAGAGTCAGCACCGGCACCAGCATCCCGCTTTGCACATCGCTGCGCACGTTCACATTAAAAAAAAGAAAAACATAAATGTAGCCACATAGCCACCAGTCACAACTTCCCTCCAACACCCTGCACCAACTCACCTTCTTACAGGGCTCTGCTCACTGCCTCTGTTGCTCTTCAAAGAGCTACTTATCCCTCTGCATCTAAAAAACCCAAATTGTTACACAGTTTACCCAGGTGCCAATCAAGAGCTTCACAATTCCAGAGCTCTCATCTCTGCTTCAGAGTACCACCTAGAGGCCAGGGGCAGCCTGCCATTCAAAACAACACACCCAGCTTAGAGGCACGCACACAAGTCTTAACACCTTTGAGATGCAATCTGCTTCGCTCCCACTCAACAGCCCCTCCCAGAAGGCTCCCATCCTCTCTGTAGAACACTCCCGAAATGACTGGCCGCCCAGCCTGCCACCGGCTACTCAACCCAATATGACTGTACAACCGTTGCCTAAACGGTTTATGGATATCAAAATGTTAACCAGAGACACTTATCGCTATACCACCTACACTTGACTCTACAGCCCCAGGCAGAGCAGCTCCAAGCCACACACGCACACAGACAAAGTGAGACCAACGCTACACAGAACTCTACAAACGAGGTGATGCAAAGATGAGAGAAAGCTATTGGCAAGAAGGATGACTCCCGAATGAGTTGCGCTGTCGGGCAAGACGACCTACAGAGCCGTAATGCAAGGTGAGGAGTTTCTACGGCAGCCCCAGAAAAAAAAAAAAAAGGGCAGGAACCTAATGGCCCGTTCCGAGAAGTTACGGTCAAAACCGAGACGACTGATGTGCAAGAAGCCTGTCTTCAAGACCTAAGAATGTAAGGATGCAGGGAAGAGGTCTCAGTCCGCAGAAACGGACAGCTAGCGATCAGAGTTGCCGGCACAGCCCAGAATCACGCCGCAAATGAGGATGGCCTGGAAAAGTCCAAGACGCAAGACATATCCACGTTTGAAACTCCTCGCGCAAAAAAAGAAAAAAGAAATGCCCAACTGGCACTACATCACCCAGTACAGGCATTTGAGACCACAGGGATGACGCCCAAGACTTCTGGCTTGCTCTTCAAGTGCAAAGCGGAATGAGGACATTGAGACCCGAGAAATTTCCTAGACACAGTGAATGGACTAGACAAACTACACAACACCACAGAGACAAGCTGGAACTGCCCTGCCCTTGCTCATCTGGTGCCAAAACGTAACCCATTCCTTTCCCTGCCCAAGGAGACCTGTTCCTGGACAGCCCTCTCCCCTGTGTTCACTTTAAAATCCCCTCCACGAAATTCCCAAACTTATCTCCCGCCTACTCCACCGTCCCCTACCTCCAGCACCTGTCCTGCAACTTAGCTTGCAGAGGGCCAGGGATCCAAATCCATCCTCAGCAAAAGAAACACGTGAGCCAAATGGGACTCTCCCACAGACTCCAAATTCCTCTTACTCGTCTGTAAAATCCAAACGAAAAACCAAAATATTGCTGCCAGACAGCATTGGACCAGTCAATGCCAACCTCTGACAAAACACACCCCCCCACACCCCCACCCCACCCCCACCCAAGAAGGGCCATGTCATTCCACTCCTCACCTGCTCCGCACCAGTTCGAAAGCTAGGCACTGCAGCCTTTGTCGATCGTGGCACCTGAGATACCAAGAAATAAAACTACTGTTGTGCTTGTGAGAAGTCACTGGCCCCGCAACTCTCCTCACTAATAGCCAGCTCACCTCAAACACGCATCCTATTCTAGAAGTGGCCTGCACATCACCTGCGAAAGAAAAGGTAAGTGTTTAACCAAGCTGCCATGTGAGACTTGGCTCTTAGATGCCGACCTAGCACACAACAGCCTCAGCTGCTCGGACGGCTCATCGGCATGCAGCTTCATCCCTCCGAGCCCATGTGTGGCACCTGCGAAAAACGAGGCAAAAACCAAGGCAAAAAATGTGTGCCGAGCTACTGCCCAAAACCGATGCCTGTCCGCAGTGATGCCTAGCTCCCGCTCCTTTACCTCACCCTCTCCCCGGTCCAGCCTCTGTCATTTCGGGCGGCTGCGTTGAGGCTCGGGTACCACCTGTAAAACACAAACAACAAGGGATGCCTAGAACTTCACTGACAATACAAAAACTGAAAAATAACCGCTACTTCACCCACTAGCCACAGCTCACCTTGCCAGAGTCAGCACTGGCACCAACATCCCGCTTTGCACATTGCTGCACACCTTGAAAGAAAAAACACCAAACCATAATGTGGCCACATAGCCACAACTTCCCTCCGACACCCTGCACCGACTCACCTTCTTACAGGGCTCCACTCGCCTCCTCTGTCGCTCCTTAAAGAGCTACTCATCCCTCTGCATCTGAAAAAAAAACCCCAAATTGTTACACAGCTTACCCAGGTGCAGATCAAGAGCTTCACAATTCCAGAGCTCTCATCTCTGCTTCAGAGTACCACCTAGAGGCTAAAGGCAGCCCGCCTTTAAAAACAACACACCCAGCTTAGAGGCACACACTCACGAGCCTTAACACCTTTGAGATGCAATCTGCTTCGCTCTCAACTCAACCGCCCCTCCCAGAAGGCTCCCATCCTCTCTGTAGAACACCCCCGAAATGACTGGCTGTGCAGTCTGCCACCAGCTACTCAACCCGAGATGACTGTACAACCGTTGCCTAAATGATCTAGGCATATCAATGCGTTAACCAGAGATATAGCACCTACCCGTGACTCTACAGCCCCAGGCAGAGCAGCTCTAAGACACACACACACACACAAAGACAAAGGGAAACTAACGCTACACAGAACTCTACAAAAAAGGCGACACAAAGATGAAAGAAACCTCTTGGCAAGAAGGATGACACCCGAATGAGTTGCGCTGTCGGGCAAGACCTACAGAGCCGTGAGGTAAGGAGGTTCTATGGCAGCCTCTAGAAAAAGATTTGAACATAATGGCCTGTTATAAGAGGTAACGGTCAAAACACAGGTGATGTGTGCGCGAGAAATGTGGCCTCAAGACCTATGAGCATAACTATGCAGGGAAGAATTCTCAGTTTGCAAAAACCAACAGCTAGTGAGAAGAGCTGCCGATGCATTCTTGAGCGACATGGCAGATGAGGACCGCCCAGTAACTTCCGAGATGCGAGACCCATCCGCGCTTTAAGCTTGTTATGCAAGAGAAGCGATGCCAAACAGGCACTATGCTGGCATGTACAGGCAGCAGAGACCCCAGGGATGGCGCCCGAGATATTCATCTTGCTCCTTGAGCAGAAAAAGGAATGAGGACATCGAGACCCGAGACACATCCAAGACAGAAGACCAACTGGACAAACTACATAACAGAGACAGGCTGGAACTGCCCTGCCTGACGCATCCTAGTCTGGCGCAGAAAACTAACGTGGCTCCCTTTACCTGCCCACAGGGAACTGTCCCTGGACAGTCCTCTCCCCTGGGCTAATTTTAACTCCGTCCCTGCAACTTCCAGCCTTGCCCTGTCCTCGGCCCTGGCCCCTCAACTTAGCTTTCAGAAGTCTAGCTGTCCGAATCAATTCTTGACCAAAAAATCAACCACATTAGCTAACTCAGATGCTGGTGTGATCCCCAGGTTCCTCCGTCATGTGCAGAAAAAAACCCCACCAAATAACAAATTCTGTGATCAGTAATCACCACATCAGCCAACACCAACCTCTGTCACAACACCCCCTTCACTGGAAGCACCACGGTGTTCTGCTCACCTGCTCCGATTGCAGTGTTGGATGCTGCAGCCATCGTTGCTTGTGGCACCCGAGATACCCAAAGATGTAAAATTACCGTTGAGCTTGCGAGAAGTCACCGGCCTCGTGAGCCTCCTCGCTACTACACCAGCTCACCTCAAATGCTCATCCAATTCCACAAGCAGCCTGCGCACACCTGCAAAACTAAAGAGAAACACTTCACTGAGTTTCTGCAGGATACTTTGCTCTTACACACCAACTCATCCAACAACTACCTTGCCCGCTCGGACCGGCTGTCAACGTGAAGCTTCACCCCTCTGAGGCTGTAGAACTTCATCACCTGAAAAAAAAAAAAAAAAAAAGGCAAATAACTCATGCCGAGATACTGCCCAAACTGCAGCTGGGCCCCATCCATTCCCATCTCCTGCTCCTTTACCTCACCTGCTCACCAGCCCTGCCTCTGCCCTTTACTGGTTGCTACATTAAGGCTTGCGTACCACCTGTAAAACACAAACAAGGGATGCTTATAACATCATTGACAATGAGATGCCTAAAAAATAGCTGCTACTTCAGCCCACTAATCATTACTCTCCTCTCCCATCCCACTTTGCTCATTGCTTTGTGCCTTCAAAATAAAAAAAAAAACTTGAAACCTATAAGCTAATCAGACAACCACCGGTCACATCTCCCCTCTGACAATACATGCCGACGCACCTTCTTCCATCCCTCCGCTCGCCTCTCCTTCATTGCCCTTTAGCGCGCAGCTCGTTCCTCTGCGTCCAAAAAAGCGATATCAAACAAATCGCCCAGGTGCTATCAAAAGCTTAACAATTCCAGAGATCTCATTTCCACTTAGGAATGCCATCTGGAGGCCAAATACAGCCTGCCACTAAAAACATCTGGTCACCTCCCATGTCTCTGCATAGCACTACAGAAATAACTCTCCTCGCTTGGTGGCTATACAGCTACTTACACTGAAGCGGACCACTCAAAATCAGAGATGCTGACGTGGCCCGGAACAACGACACCAAACCACACCGACTGGAAACTTCCAAGACACGAGACCTATCCGAGCTTTAAGCTTGTTATGCGAGAAAAGACGTGCCCGAGTGGCACCGTGCTGACGAGTATGGGCATTCGAGACCCTAGGAATGGTGCCTGAGGCACGTGAAGTGCTCCTCGAGCACAAAGAGCAACGAGGACATCGAGACCCGAGAAAGGTCCGATACACAGAAGACACGCTACACAAGCTACGCAGCTACAGGCTGGAAGAGTCCTGCCTGGCACAAGCTAGTATTGTGCCAAGAGCAACCCGCTCCCTTTACCTGCCCAAAGGGGATGGTTCCTGGACAGCCCTCTCCCCACGCCAATTTTGAAACCCCTCCTTACAGCTCCCAACCTTGTTCCCTCCTCCCAGAACCCCCTCCCAAACACCAGTCCCTCCACTTAGCTTTCGGAGGGCCGAGGCTCTGAATCCATCCTCAACAAAATACTACATCAGCCAGCCAGGATGTTCCTCAGTTACCAGGTTCCTCTTCATCTGCACAGAAATGGTACCAGCAGTAAGTATCAACACAGACTTCGTCCACAACATTCTTCTGCTCAAAAGGAACGTGGCCTTCCTCTCGTCTGCTCCAATGTCAGCCTCGGATGCTGTAGCCATCATCGCTTGTGACACCTAAAATGCCAGAAGACGGAAAACTACCATTGCGCTTCTAAGAAATCACATAATTTGTCATCTCACAGATGCATACAAGATGTTCACCCTAACCCCTGTTAGCTAACCTCGCCAACAGTCCTATTATAGAGAGAAGGTAACAACGATTAACACAGTGTACAACAAGTAGTCGTATAGCTCGATAGTTCCATCTTCAATAAAGTCAGGAGTTCCAAAAAAGCATGATACACCTAGATTAAATAAAAAAAGCACACTATTAAGCCCTCATCCCAGCCCAGAAGACTCAAAACAAAATTATTGACCTAAAAAAAAAAACCAAACCTGTATACAAGCATACTTTCTGAGATAAATACAGCTGAACCTTGACCAATCCTGAAGCTCTTACCTCAGACAGAGTTCTCTGCTTCTTTAAACATCAAAACATATCTGCCCAAATATTTTAGAGAGGTCAAAACCTGCCACTACTTGAAGGCCCAGCAGAGCACTGACCTCAGAGAAGGCCCAGAGCAGAATGACCTCGCTGAGTAGAGCCCCGGGGCTCATATACTCCAGGACCTGCCCACCACCCTTCCCGCAATCACCTGGGAAAGGGGCAGGGCCAACCCCCACAACACATAAAGGTGACTGGAGGAGCAGCAGGGAGTTTTCTCAGCTGTCTTCAGTTTGTGGGGTGCAAATTGTCAAATGGAGAAAGCCACCTGTACCAGAAACAAATATTCCTGCTCTTTTACTGCAGCTACATTAATTGCATCAGCAATGTGACTGGATAGGGAATTCTAAAGAAAAAAAAATTATTTTTCTGGGGTGTAGGTAGGAAAAAAGATAGATGCCCTATGAAGCTGTGTAGGAAAGTAGCTCATTAAATACAACAGCAAGATTATTATCAAAAATTATGTGCTTTCCTTTATCTATAAAACAAACAAAATGGAAGCAATAGCAAATTAAAATAGGCAGATAAAAAGGAAATTTTGAAGGAAGGATTAAGAACAGAGCATGGCAGGGGAGAGAAATAGGGTCAGCAAACGAAATAAGTGAAGATATTAAATAAAGGTGATGAAGGTGAAGATGTGCAGGAAGACATAAGCCACACGAACACGGACCCGGATAAATGGAGACACAAAGAGAAAATTTAGAGGGAGACTTGGAAATGCCATTTTCACAAGCAATGAGGAAGAATGAAGTAAGCTGGTGGGGAGACAGAAAGGAAAGGTACAAGGTGACAGTTTACAGAGCAATGCTAGCAGAAGACAGAAAAGCTTTGGGGAACCAGAAAGCCTGAAAGGCAGACAGAGGCAGGGACAGGCAAGGAGGCAAGCAGAGATCTGGAAAACCGTGGGAGGGATGGGCCGGGATCCATGTGAGGCGACACGTGGCTCCTGGTGCCAATGGCAGACCTCCAGCACCCCAAAGCTTATCTCTCTGTCTCTGCCCCTTCCTCCTCCACAGTACCGGCTGCCTGACCTTAGGAGTAGGCAGTGGGTGATTCAATGCACCTCTCCCATGATGTTTCCTGGACACGCAGCAGCTCAAGTGTGTGGCCGACGGAGGCAGCAACGTCCTGGTGTCGTGTGCTGGTCGGGTGCTCTGTTGGGGATGGCTCCTTCCTTGCCACAGTGTAACGGGTCTGTGTGGCAAGGTTTTGGTAGCAGGGGGGTTACAGGGGTGGCTTCTGTATGAAGTTGCTAGAAGTTTCCCTTATGTCGGATATAGCCAATGCCAGCTGGCTTTAAGACGGACCTGCCGCTGGCCAAGGCTGAGCCAATCAGCAAGAGTGTTTTTCGCCTCTGTGATAACATATTTAAGAGAGTGAAAAAGTTGTTGTGCAGCAGTAATTGCAGCGAGTGAGAGGAGCGAGAATATCTGAGAGAAACATCCTGCAGACACCAAGGTCAGTGAAGAAGGGGGGGAGGAGATGCTCCAGGTGCCACAGCAGCGATTCCCCTGCAATGTGTGGTGAAGACCATGGTGAAGCAGGTTGTCCCCCTGCAGCCCGTGGGCGGAGGAGCAGATGACTGCCTACACCCCATGGAGGGCCCCCACATCAGAGTAGGTGGCTACCTAAAGGAAGCTGTGACCCCGTGGGAAGCCTGCACTGGAACAGGCTCCTGGCAGGACCTGTGGTCTGTGGAGAGAGAGAAGTCCACGCTGGAGCAGGTTTGCTGCTAGAGACCCCGTGAGGGGGGCTCATGCTGGAGCAGTCGGTTCCTGAAGGACTGCACACCATGAAGGAGACCCCCGTTGAGGCAGTTCATCAAGGACTGAACCCGTGGGAAGACTCAGGCTGGAGAAGTCACAGAGGACCTTCTCCCATGAGGGGGACCCCACATTAGAGCAGGGGAAAAGTGTGAGAAATCCTCCCCCTGAGGAGGAAGAAGCAGCAGAAAACAACAGTGTGATAAACTGACCCTAACCCCCATCCCCTGTTTTCCCCCCTGTGCCACTGGAGGGGAGGAGGGAGGAAAATCGGGATCAAAGTTATGCCTGGGAAAGGAGGGAGGGGTGGGGGGAAGGTGTTTTAAGATTTGGTTTTATTTCTCATTACTCCTCTCTGAGTTAATTGGTAATAAATTACATTTCCTTTCAGTTGAGTCTGTTTTGCCCGTGACTGTAAATGCTGAGTGATCTCCCTGTCCTTATCTCAACCCCACGAGCCTGTTATTTTTCTTTTTTTTCCCTCTCCTCTCTCCTGTCCAGTTAAGGAGGGGGAGTGATAGAGTGGCTTCGGTGGGCACCTGGCATTTTGGCCAGGGTTAACCCACCACACACGGGGACTGGCTGCTCCTTGCTGGGGACAGCTCCTTGTGGAAGCCCCTTTGTTTGACTCCTCAGCCAGTTCCTGCAGCTGGGCATGCCCAGGCAGTCCCCTTCCTAGCCCACAGCAGGGCCAGCCCTACCGTCAACCTCACTGTCCACACCTGCCCCAGCTCCAGCTAGAGTCCATCAGGAACAAGGGCCTGGCAAAAGCACACTGGCCCCTCCCTGGCACCTGCCCACAGCCACAGGCTCTGTACCCAGGGGCTTGAAAGCCATCCAGGGGCACAAGAAAAGTTTACTCATTCCTGCTCAGAACAAATCCTGGCACCGAGTCAGCTATAAGGCTCGGTGCCCAAACGCAGCAGGACAGTGGGAGACAAGAGAAGAGGAGAAGCAGGAGGAAGATAGAGAAGAGGTGGGGGACAGGCAACAGGGAAACCAGACGCTGTCGATGGGAGAGGGACGGGAAGCGGGGCAACAGTAGAGAGAGAGGAGAGCTGAGAGATTTAGCAAAAAAAAAAAACAACCAAACAGGGAGAGATGGAGGAATATATGAGAGAGGGGGAGCAGGAGAGAGAGGCCAAAGGGACCAGCAGGACAACAAGGTAGAGACAAGACGAGGGACAAAGGAAAAATATAAAGTGATAAGGGAAAAGAAGCAGAAGCAAGAACTAACACATAGGGTCAGGAAGAAATAAAGAGGGAGATTTAGGACAGTGAACTGCACTAGTACATGTAGTAGATACATGGCTTTCATTTCCATTTCATTTTATACATATAAATGAGTATTATTGTCTCTCTATATATGAGAGACATTTTTCACTATTTGAACACCTCACACCCATATTTACATGTTTTAATATTTTTTTAATCCCCCCTCATGAATTTTCAGGTGGGTTTTGGCTATGATTCCCCCACACACCTTTTTTGGGGGAACTCCACAACCCCCCTCATCCCCTACTCACCCGCTACTCTGCTGCATCATCACTCCCTGTGATACTTAGAAGCCCAAGTGACATCACACACACAAGCCCCTTTTTATTCACTCAGAAAAAGAGAGTCACAAAATGAGGGAAACTGCCCCAACCAGCAGCTCATTAACTCTGAGAACACTATTTACATACGTACGAACCTCCACCCCATAAAAGGGGAGCTCTGCTAGAAAAATAAAGGAGGGTAGCCCCCCCAGATGGCTGCAGGCCCCTCCCAGCCCCTATCCCACAGGCTGGTGGCTGCCCCATGGTGGGGCAGGGAGCGCGCCAGAGGATAGTGCCACTTTTCTTGCTCAGGCTCTGCTCTGCAATGGTCAAACCCAGGCTTGGGGGGTGATCGATTACGCACCACAAGATGCTTACAGACACACACCTAGAAAACAAAAATCCCAAATATATTGCAGCATATTAAAAAAATAGTACAGAAGAAAGCAGAGGAATTAATTCAGAATAAGGGATAGGATAGTAGTCAAGCTAGAGGAGGATTCTAGGTAAACAGGTCCACTCAAAATACAACACATCCTTTAAAAGCCATTTGAACACTTAAAAGCAGTATTAAGACTAGAATCATCGAATGGTTTGTGTTGGAAAGGACCTTAAAGACCATCTAGTTTCAACCCCCCCTGCCACGGGCAGGGACACCTTCCACTAGACCAGGTTGCTCCGAGCCCCATCCAATCCGGGCTTGAACAATTCCATGGGAGAGGGCAGCCACAGCTTCTCTGGACAGCCTGCTCCAGTGTCTCACCACCCTCATAGCAATTCTTCCTAATATCCACTTGGCCCGCCACCACTTGGCCCAAAAAAGACAGTGACAGGTGGCAGGCCAGAGGGACAAGGAAAGACAGGATGAAGGACAGAGCAACATAGAAAACAGGTGACTGACGGGGAGCCAGAAAGCAGGAAACTCTGAAAGAGTCAGGGGCACAGGGAGCTGGATATCGAGATAGGGAGATGAGAGCAACAGAGCATGACAGGGACAGAGGTGAAGTAAAAATAACAGGAACGGGGAGAAGCACAAAGGGTCAGAGAAAGAAAGAGATGAACAGCAAGGAGGAACGGGACAGTGAGATACAGAATGAAAAACACAGTGACAGTAAGCAAGACAAAGGGGCATAGAGAGACAAGGAAAAAAGAAGGAGAGCTACCAGAGGACTGAAACAAAATTTGGAGCTTCCAAACCCCCTTGCTTTCTAACGCTTCTCACAGAGGCGGGAGGCTAGGTCCGGCCAGGTAAGGATTCCGAGATGAAAACTCAGTAACAAGAGTGTTATTAAGCAGGCATTCTTTATTGCAGCACTGTGGATTGCTCCACCGGGGTGGTTTCACAAAGCAGTTTAAGTAGAGTTTAATCCATCCATATTCATTACATATTCAGTACTTTCCTAGAATTCATTACTACATGTTGATGATCTTGGAACATATTTTTCGTTACCCCGATCTCATGGTTTACTTGTGTATATTTCCAAGTTCCTGTTATTTACATTTGGCGGTATACCTATATCTTCCAATCACCAAAGGTCATTCTTCTTCCTTGGCACAAACACATGATAAGTTACCCATCTCTTTGACTGATCTCTGACAGATAAATTAAGAGGGACATCTAACCAGCTGCACCGCCCAGAAGAGATGCCACCGAAACACACCATCGAAAGCCAGACAGAAATAAAGTACTTTGGAGCACTCCGTCCAAACATGGGGAAAAACACCCCTAACATTCAGTGGCCTCTCTTTTTAAATATTTAGAACAAATACTGAACTGCTTAAATACCCCTCATAAACCACACACTGCGGCTATTTGGCAGTTACAGTTTAAACAACACAAGTCCATTTGTAAGTTACACAATTTTAACTTTTTTTTTCCTGTCATAAATCAAACTTATAAAAAGTCAGTGAGATGAGAGATCCCCCATATGGTTTCACTTTTTTTGGAAAAAAAAATAGAATCGTGGAATCATTGTGGTTGGAAAAGACCTTTAAGGTCATCACGTCCAACCGTTATCCTAACACTGCCAAGCCCACCACTGAACCATGTCCCTCAGCACCACACCTATAAGTCTTTGAACACCTCCAGGGATGGTGACTCCACCACCTCCCTGGGCAGCCTGTTCCCATGTCTAACCACTCTTTCGGTAAAGAAATTCTTCCTAATATCCAATCTGAATCTCCCCTGGTGCAGCTTGAGGCCATTACCTCTTGTCCTGTCATTAGTTACTTGGGAGAAGAGACCCACCAGCCTCACTACAACTTCCTTTGAGGTAGCTGTAGAGAACAAGAGGGTCTCCTCTCAGCCCCCTCTTCTCTAGGCTAATCAATCCCAGTTCCCTCAGGAGCCCCTCATAACACATGTTTTCATGACCCCTCTGCTTCATTCCCCTTCTCTGGACCTGTTCCAGGACCTCAACGTCTTTCCTACACTGTGGTGCTCAAAATTGCACACAGCACTCAAGGTGGGGTCTCACCAGTGCTGAGTACAGGGGCACGATCACTCCCCTGCTCCTGCTGGCCACACCATTGCTGATACAGGCCAGGATGCTGTTGGCCTTCTCGGCCACCCGGGCACACTGACAGCTCATGTTCAGCCGACTGTCAACTAGCACCCCCGAGTCCTTCTCTGCAGGGTAGCTTTCCAGCCACACTTTCCAAAGCCTGTAGCGCTGCATGGGGCTGTTGTGATCGAAGCGCAGGACCCGGCACTTGGCCTTGTTAAACTTCATGCAACTGATCTCAGCCCATCGATCCAGCCTGTCCAGATCCCTCTGCAGAGCCTCTCTACCCTCAAGCAGATCAACAGCCCTACTTAAATTCGTGTCATCTGCAAACTTGCTGAGGGTGCACTCGATCCCCTCATCCAGGTCGTTGATAAAGGTATTAAACCGGACCGGCCCCAATACTGAGCCCTGGGGAACTCTGCTTGTGACTGGTCGCCAACTGGATTTAACTCCGTTTACTAAATCTCTCCAGGCTTGGCCATGCAGCCAGTTTCTAACCCAGCAAAGAGTATACCTGTCTAAGCCACGAGCCACCAGCTTGGCCAATAGGATGTTGTGGGAAACTGTGTCAAATGCTTTACTGAAGTCCAGAGATACAACATCCACAACTTTTCCCTCATCCACTAGGCAGGTTACCTGATCATAGAAGGAGATCAGGTTGGTCAAACAGGACCTGCCTTTCATGAACCCGTGCTGGCTGGGCCTGATTCCCTGGATGTCCTGCACTTACCTTGCGAGCACACCCAAGATGAACTGCTCCATAATCTCGCCCGGTACCTAGGTCAGGCTGACAGGCCTGTAGTTCCCCAGATCCTCCTTCTGGCCCTTCTTGGAAATGAGCGTCACATCAGCAAGCCTCTGGTCTTCCGGGACTTCTCCTGTTGATCAGGATTGCTGATAAATGATGGACAGTGACTTGGCAAGTTCTTCCACCACCTCCCTCAGCACTCTTGAGTGTATTTCATCCAGTCCCATAGACTTGTGAGTGTCCAAATGGCAGAGCAGGTCATTAACTACTACTTCCTGGATTATGATGGAATTCTCCTGGTCTCCATCCCTGTCCTCCTGCTCAGGGGGCTGATTACCTTGAGGGTAACTACTCTGACTATTAAAGACTGAGGCAAAGAAGGCTTTAAGTACCTCAGCCTTTTCCTCACCCTAATAACAAATCCCCAGTGCTGTAATACCTAAGGCTACCAAACATGACTGGCAGATGTGCCAGGAAAAAAAAATTTTAAAAACCACCAAAAAAAACCCCACTAACCTTGACCGCTCTTAGTACAGATGTCAGTATCTCAGTCAGGTTTTCACATACCCCTAAAAGATATTTTAAAAGCTAACAGACTGAAAAAACATAAAGCTTTTATTGTGAAAACAGTCCGTTTCTTCAGAACACCCGAACTCTTACACACAGTTTCTTTCCTCTTGGGCTACAATACAATTCTCACAGAATCATTTCTTAGTAAGTGCACAGAAACAGAAGAATATGCACTCTCAGAAAGAGAAAATAAACAGAGGCAAGTACATTTTTCATAGGCCTAACATGCTCCAGGATAGACACTATTTTATTTGTTCAGTCATGACGGAGCAGTGGGGAAAGTAGCAAAAGTGAAGACAAACAGCAGCAACGTTAAGTTTAATCCAGCTTTAATTCTGATCACATCTTTAAGAGACTCTCCAAGTCTACACTTCAGTCCTATGAAGGACTAGTCCTTTTTTGGAAGGACAAGCTTTTTTTATGTAAAAGTCCTAGACTGAGGACTCCACAGAACAGAACGTGGACTGAACCACAGGACAAGCAGTCATCAACGCTGTAACAAAAGAAAAAAAAAAAAAAAAAGAATTATAAACCAATTTAAACATCACTTTCCATCCTGTTTCTTTGGTTATGTTTCTACCGGCGTCTAGGTGCTCAAAAGTTCACTGTCCTGACACCACAGGTTACTGACAATGTATTCGGGCATCTAAAAATAAAAGGCCATCTCCATCTCACCCATAAAAATAGGGTGAACCAACAGAAGAGAAATAGACAAGGTAACAGGCAGCTCTTACTTTATCACAGATGAGTCTCTTCCTTTACCTGGAATGAAAACATTTCAAACTCCCAAAGGCCCCCTTGGGGAACAAGCTGTGCTCTGTTAATGGCACTTCATCACCAGCTTTTCTGCCCTGGCAGCAGATGGGCCAGGCTTGGATGGGGAGGGGCAGGGGGACCCTTCCACTCGCCCTGGTCCCTCCACACTCACCCAGCCCCACATGGGCTATCGCCCGAGCAACGACTGCAGCTGCTTGCGCAGGATTTCCCTCACAGGACGTGGAAGGTGAAACTGGGAAGAGGCTGTGGAACAGGAACCTCTTGGTCAGGTTGCCCGGCCAGCGGTGAGAAGACCAGGCAGGGGAAAAGCCTCACATGGGCAAAAACCTCTCACGGAGGCATGGACAAGTGGATAGGGAGAGGCATATACAGGTGCATACATGTTGCACATTCTAATACCTAATAATCTCACCTTCAGTCATATTAAGGGAAAAGCTGCCAGCCAAAAAAAAAAGTTTCCATCCTGCACAAAGTCCAGAGTTCGAGGAAAATCCAGTGCAGCTAGAATAAAACAAAAAATTCAGTTAAAAAAAAAAAATCTGTGTTTTTAAAGCATCTTGCCACCCCTGAACACTCAGTATAAAATTACTGACATCAAAACCAACAAACTGGCATCCAACGGCACTCTCTACTCTATGTGCTGCTGGACCTTGCCTAGTCCCGCAGCTATTACCTCACACAGATGCTTCCGCTTCTCACCATGACCAAACCCCAATGCCCACACAGCCCAGCCAGCTCCCGAGCTGGCAGCACCAAAAGAACACCCACACCACAGCAACCTCGGAGCAGAATGAGCTCCCTGAGCAGAGACCGGGGCTCATATACCCCAGACCTCGACTACCACCCTTCCCACAATCACAGGGAACTGAATAAACGGAGACACCGAGAGAGGGAGACCTAGAAATGCCATTGTCACAAGCAATGGGGAAGAATGAAACCAGAGCTGGTGGGGTGACAGAAAGGAAGAGACATAGAAAGGAAAGTTAGAAGGTGACACTTTACAGGGTAATGCTAGCAGAAAAGCAAAAAGCTTTGGGGAAGCAGACAGAAGCAGGGACAGGCAAGGAGGCAGGCAGAGACCTGCAGAACCAGAGCAGGGATGGGCCCAGACACACACGAGGGGACACGTGGTTCCTGGTGCCAACGGCAGACCTTCACCACCCCGAGGCTTTTCTCTCTGTCTCTGCCCCTTCCTCCTCCACAGTACCGGCTGCCTGACCATAGGAGTAGGCAGTGAGTGACTCAAGGCACTTCTCCCATGAGGTTTCCTGGACATGCAGCAGCTCCCACTTGCAGCCAACAGAGCCGCCAAGGTCCTGGTGCCATGCGCTGGTGGCGTGCTCTGTTGGGGATGGTTGGGAGGGATCCTTCCTTGCCACAGGGACCGGCTGGAGACAGCTGCCTGTGGAAGCCCCTTGGTTTGACTCCTTAGCCAGCTCCTGCAGGCAGGCATGCCCAGGCAGCCCCCTTCCTAGCCCAAAGCAGGGCCAGCCCCATCATTAGCCTCACTGGCCACACCTGCCCCAGCTGGAGCCCATCAGGAACAGGGGCCTGGCCAAATCCCCACAGCACATGGCCCCCTCCCTGGCACCTGCTCACAGCCACGAGCTCTGCACCCAGGGGCTTGAAAACCATCCAGGGCACACAGAAGGCAGGAAAAGTTCACTCACTCCTACCCAGAGCAAACCCTGGCACTGAGCTGGCTACAAGGCTCAGTGCCCAAACGCAGCAGGACAGCAGGAGACAAAGGAAAAGCAGGAGGAAGGTAGAGAAGAGGTGGGGGACAGGCAGCCAGTAAACGGGATGCTGCAAACAGGAGAGGGACAGGGAGCAGGACAGTAGCATAGAGAGAGGAGTACTGGGACACTGAGCAAAAAACCCAGGGAGCGGTGGAGGAATACATAAGAGAGAGGAGGAGCAGGAGAGAGAGTCCAAAGGGACCAGCAGGACCACAAGGCAAGGACAAGACGAGGGACAGGCAAATATTGTAAAGCAATAGGGGAAAAGAAACAGAGGCAAGAACTAACACATAGGGTCAGGAAGACAAAAAGAGGGAGCCTTACGAAGACAATGTAAAAAGTGACACCATTTCCACCCACTCCTGACTTTGACATTTTCCCTGACACTCCATCTCAGCCTCCACTTTCTTCCAGCCCTGCCACCTCCCCCTAGCTTGAGGGGAAGCCCCAGTGCAATCAGGAAGGTGGTAGGCTGTCCATCAGGCTCCCACAGCAAAGGGGCCAGGACAGAAAGGCATAGCTGGCCCTCCCCATCCCTGGGCAGCCTTTTCCCAGGCAGCGGAAGGAGCAACAGGCAGGGCAGCAAAGATGGACCAGGATGTGCATGGGAGAACATGTGACTCACCCCAGCTCCCAGCACTGGCTCAGACCTTCAGTGCCCCAACACTTTTCTCTCAACTCCCCTCCACTGCCAGGCTGGCCAGCGGCTCACACACAGCCGATGCAGGCACCAAGCTCTTGGCAACACATGCTGGTGGTCTGCTCCATCACGGACAGCTCAGAGGAACCCTTCTTTACCACAGGGACCAGCCATTCCATGCTGGAGGCACCTCCACCTCCTCCTCAGCCAGTTCCCCTTTACTAGCTCCCTCAGGCAGCCCCTTTATAGCCCACAGCAGGGCCAGCCCTGCCATTAGCCCCACTGGCCACACCTGGAGCCCATCAGGAACAGGGGCCACAGGCAAGAACAAACACCCAGGGACAAGGAGCTCAGAAGAGGGAGATGTAGGAAGAAAATGTAGAAAGTAATGCTGCTTTTCAACTCTCCCACCCACCCCTGCCCTTGGCAAAGCCTGTTGGAAACCATGAGGCTTCGGGGTGCCCCTGCTGGGTGCCCCCCATTTCCCCTGACGTCTACTGGTGATGGCATTTTGGGGTAGTCTTAGGGATTTGGGGCCCAAGGAAGTGCCAGAGCAAAGTTCGGAATGTTAACAGTTTATTGGTGCTGTACATCTGGAGCAGCAATACTTGGAGAGGTGGGGGCAAGGCAGCTGCATGGAGCGGGGACAAGGCGGGGACAATGCATGCTCATGGGAGGCAGGTGCAAGGCAGAAGCACAGGGCGAGGACAACAGCGTGAGCTATGCACACCCATAAAGAGGGTACACAAAGCAGGCAAAGCACACCCATGGGAGGCAGGGACACGAGAAGTAGGGCCAGGCACACCCACCCTTGGCAAGGCCACCGAGTTGGGGGTGGCATGGGAAAAACCCCACCTGAAGGCAGAGACAGGGGTATGGGGGGGCATAGACAGGTGCAGACGTGGGGCGCATCCTCACGGCTGCTCGATAGTCTCACCTTCAAGTCCTAGGAAGGGAAATGCGGTCACCAACACGCCTCACAAAAAACAAGTTGCCATCCTGCAGGAAGTTCAGAATTCCGGGAAAATCCAGTGCACCTAGAACGAAACAGCACCAAAACTATCAGTTAAAAAAAAAGGCTGTGTGTTTTAAAACCCTCCTGTCACCCCTGAACACCCCGTAGGAAACTGCCGACGTAAAAAAAGAAAAAAAAAAAAACAACCCAAAAAAAACCCAAAACCCAAGCTGCATCCCAGGGCGCTCTCTCCTGTGGGTGCCGCTGGACCCTGCCCAGTCCCACAGCTCTCGCCTCGCCCAGAAGGAGCTCCCTGGGCAGAGCCCGGGGCTCATCTACTCCAGGCCCCCCCGCACCGAACCGGCACTTGGGCATCCTGGAGGACTGCGGGCCCATAGAGCGCAAGTTCGGAGGACTGAGGGGCACTTCCGGCATCATGGAGGACCGCGGGGAAGCGGCGGGAGCCTGCCGGAGCCCCGGAGGAGCCGGTGAGTCCCCCGCGAAACGAGTGCCGGCGGCGCCGCCGTCTCGGGGCCGCATCCGCGTCGTTTCTCTCCGGAGCTGCGGCCGGTGCTTGGAGGGGGGCGGGGGGGGGGGGGGTGTATGGCGCCGCCGTCTTGTGAAGGCTGAGGCTGCCCGCGGCGGGGATGGGGCCGCGCGGGCAGGAGGGGACAGGCCGCCGCCCCGCCGTGCAGAGCTGCGTTCCTTGCGTGTTTCGGCAGGAATCGCTGTTGAATCCGTCTCGCTCTCGAATCCGTCTCGCTCTCCACGGCTTCCGGGCAGTTTCTCCGCCGGCCCTGCCGGTCCGCGGTTAGGCCGGCGCGGAGCACCGGTGACGGGACCTGCGTGCGTGCGTGCGTGCGTGCGTGAGGGGCTCTTGCGAGAAGCGCCTCACAATAAGCAGGCTCAGCTCCGGGGCGGCGCTAGTAAATGGCATGGTCCTCGGGCGCCGTTAATTCGTGCCACGCGTTTGAGCTGGAATTTGAGAGAATAGTCTGTTATTTAAATGGCCCGATTGAAGAGTTGACTGGTACAGAAAGCGGGTGAACGAACGGCTCACAGCCAGCGAGCGCTCCGTGTACCGCTGCTGAAGGGAGCAGGAGCAAAGCGCAGGCACCCGACTGACACAAGAGGAAAAGGTTCATTACCGTTGGAAATCACGGTTTCGGATTGTGAATTAGGACTCTAATGAGGGGTCCGTTCACGACGACCGTTACCCTAAACTGCTCCCAATTGGTATTCTATTTCTGCTTCCCAAGGAGAAAATTTTCATCTGATGGTGCTGCGGGGGTATCTTTAATGCATCAGTTTAAGATGGCTAGTATTGTTAAACGGGCACTCATGATGCCCAGTTAGCGTTCGATCTGTTTCTAAAATGAAATCTAAGGTTTTTGTTCGTCGGATTTAATGGGCGTCGGTTTTTTCTTTTAGCTCTACTTGGAAGGAATTGGTACCCGTCCCCTCCTCCCCCCCCCCAACGGCTATGTTTAAGTTTCGGCAGTCGTGACTCCCTGTTGGTTTTCTAATTTTCCTTTTATTTTAAATCTAAATCTTTTAGCGTTATGTTAGTTCACCACCGCCCGGGAATTCTTTTAGTACCTACGTTTAAACGTAGCCGTTATTGAACGATTCCTTTTTTTATTTCTCTTTATCTAAAAATCTAAAGCTTCGATTACTCTTTTGGTTCTAAGCAGGAGTCACTGTTGCCTCCCAGCTTGCTTACAGCGGTGTGCTCGTTTAAGCGTTAGAGCCTCCCAATTAGTTTCCAGTTCAATTGGTTTAGCAGTGGTTATGTTTAAATGGAGCTGTTCACGACTCCCAATTAGTTTTCTGTCTTTATCACTTCAAGAGGGTCTCTCAACTATTCATTTTTTGAATTGCAATAGGGACCGGGAATAATTACTGCCTGGTTCATTAAGTAACATCTGCCACTAAATTTAGTCATTACTCAACCCTAGGTAATATTTCTTCTCTTTAGGCGCGCTCTGATATTTTGTGACTTTACCACGAAGTGGATTAACTAGGACGCGTGATTTTTTTCTTTTCCTGTTAGAGTTGTTTCGCTACAGGTATTCCTTCCAGTTAGTGCTCTGTTGTTGATATTCTGCTGCTTGCCCTTTGATTACATCAATGGGGAGTAAGTACTGTCTGCAAAGCGGGAAGCAATAGCTAGAGCGGACGACGGGCAGTATTTGCTCCCAAAGACTATTCTGGTTACTGTGACGGACATTTTTATTTTAAACGTTTTGACGTAAACGAGCGGTAAAAATTAAACTAATAGAAACTGACCACTTTGGAATTCCCCAGGAAAAACGACCGGAGCGACGACGCCTGCCGCGGTCCACTTGGGACGCTCGACGGTTTTGCACTCCGTCTCCAAAGTTTGAAGCTCCGCGGAGCGCAACCTCCCCGAGCGGCGACTCGGCCTGTAGCCACCGCCCGCTCTTCTCTCCGGCTCCGCCACCCGTTTTTCCAGAGCAGCCCAAAATCCCGGGGAAGCGAACCCGCGCACAGCAGATACGCCGCGACACCAAACCTCCGGCTGTCCAGCTGCGCCGCCCCCGACCGTCGCTGCTGCGCCAACGGGAGCCTCCGGCCGACGCGGTGCCGAGCGCCCGCGACCCCGTCGGCCGCCGGCTCTGCCAGCGGCGCGGTCCGGCGAAATCCGCGACGCTGCCGAGTCTGCGGCGAGTCCGGGGCGTGTTTTTTTAGCGAAGGAAAATGCCGTTTCAAGTCTCAAGTCCGACCTGCAAGGAAAAAGAAAGCCCGCGTAACAAGGCTAGACCCGTTCCTGTCTGTTGCAGAACTTGTACCAGCGCTACATTCTGGACGGGACCGAATGACAAAGCCGAATGACAGCCTGCAAGAATCCTCCTCTCAGAGCTCTCTGGTTGCAAAGGGACTATTGTAGATCACCAGCAGTTGTAAGACACTGAGACTCCTACTTTTCTCCATCTGCCTCCCTCAACAGAAATAAGTCCCAAAGGACAGAAAACCCCAGGAAAGGGTTGAAACCAAACCGAACCCAAACCAAAAACCAAAACCAAGGAAAAACCGTCGGGGAAAAGAGCCCCAAAGCATCAGGAACTGTACCAAGCACCTTAAGTAACACTGAAGCGACTCGAACCAAAACAAGTGACAAAGCAGCTCAGGAGAGGTGCCAGGAAAGACAAATGAGTCCACACAGAGCAACGCCCGTGTCCTTCTGAGAGGACTAGGCAGGTGAGAGAAGGCCCTTTGAAGGCCCGTGGTTCTGAGAAGGCCACTTGTCACGCAGATTGATTCTGGTGCCTGGATGGGAAATGGAGGGGACTGAGGGGCACACGAAGGGGAGGGAGGAACTCGGACAGCTTACGGAGATGCCTGCGGTGCAAAGCCAAAAAGACGGCTGCAGGATGGCTCGGCGTCGGTGCCATCGACCCCCCCCAAAAGATGCTGTGACCCCACTTGGGGACGACAGCCTCTGGCCCCGGCGCCCCCGGGGCTGGGCAGAGGCAGCAGCGCTCGGCATAGCTGGTGGCAGGGGGCCCGACGGGGTGGAACGCGTCCCGGCAGGGCCTGGCCAGGCCCAGGAGCACATCTGGTCCTCGCTGAGGGGCTGGAGCCGATGGGGCCCTGAGGAGTACAGGGGTGGCCTGGTGTCCCCGGCCGCAGCTCTTCCCTGCCGCAGCCGCCTGCGCTCCTGTCCGCGCCCGAAGCCCCGTGCCCGCAGAGGCAGCTGGGTCTGGAGCTGCCAGCGCCAGCAGCCCCAGAGCAGAATGAGCTCCCTGAGCAGAGGCCGAGGCTCATATACCCCAGGCCCCGCCCCCGGGCAAGTGGTGGGGATGGGACACAAGGGGGGGCGGTGCCGGGGGGGGGGGGGTGGGGTGGGGGGGGTGGGCAGCAAGGCACGCCAACGGGAGGGTGGGGCATGGGGCAAAAAAGTCACGCCCGGGGGGGGCGGTGCTGGGGTGGGGTGCAGAATAACAAAGGCAAACCCGGGAAGGGGAGGGGGTGGGGGCCGGGCAGGGCACGGCCACTGTCGGCGAGGCCATGGGGGGGGTGGTGCTGGGGCGAGGTGCAAAGCAGCAAGGCACTCCCACGGGGGGGGGGCGGGGCGGGGCGGGGCGCGGGGAAGCAGGGCACGCCCACGGGGGGGGGCGGTGCCGGGGCAGAAAAGGCACACCCGGGGGGGGGGGGTCGGGGGGGGGCAAGCAGGGCACGCCTACAGTGGCCAGTGCCGAAGAACGGCAGCAAGGCACGCTCGCGGCGGGGGGGGAGGCGCCGGGTGGATTTGGGGCCAGGCACACCCACCCTTAGCAAGGCCACCGAGTTGGGGGTGGCATGGGAAAAACCCCACCTGAAGGCAGAGACAGGGGTATGGGGGGGCATAGACAGGTGCAGACGTGGGGCGCATCCTCACGGCTGCTCGATAGTCTCACCTTCAAGTCCTAGGAAGGGAAATGCGGTCACCAACACGCCTCACAAAAAACAAGTTGCCATCCTGCAGGAAGTTCAGAATTCCGGGAAAATCCAGTGCACCTAGAACAAAACAGCACCAAAACTATCAGTTAAAAAAAAAGGCTGTGTGTTTTAAAACCCTCCTGTCACCCCTGAACACCCCGTAGGAAACTGCCGACGTTAAAAAAAAAAAAAAACCCCCCAAAAAAAAACCAAAAAAAACCCAAAACCCAAGCTGCATCCCAGGGCGCTCTCTCCTGTGGGTGCCGCTGGACCCTGCCCAGTCCCACAGCTCTCGCCTCGCCCAGAAGGAGCTCCCTGGGCAGAGTCCGGGGCTCATCTACTCCAGGCCCCCCCGCACCGAACCGGCACTTGGGCATCCTGGAGGACTGCGGGCCCATAGAGCGCAAGTTCGGAGGACTGAGGGGCACTTCCGGCATCATGGAGGACCGCGGGGAAGCGGCGGGAGCCTGCCGGAGCCCCGGAGGAGCCGGTGAGTCCCCCGCGAAACGAGTGCCGGCGGCGCCGCCGTCTCGGGGCCGCATCCGCGTCGTTTCTCTCCGGAGCTGCGGCCGGTGCTTGGAGGGGGGCGAGTGTATGGCGCCGCCGTCTTGTGAAGGCTGAGGCTGCCCGCGGCGGGGATGGGGCCGCGCGGGCAGGAGGGGACAGGCCGCCGCCCTGCCGTGCAGAGCTGCGTTCCTTGCGTGTTTCGGCAGGAATCGCTGTTGAATCCGTCTCGCTCTCGAATCCGTCTCGCTCTCCGCGGCTTCCGGGCAGTTTCTCCGCCGGCCCTGCCGGTCCGCGGTTAGGCCGGCGCGGAGCACCGGTGACGGGACCTGCGTGCGTGCGTGCGTGCGTGCGTGAGGGGCTCTTGCGAGAAGCGCCTCACAATAAGCAGGCTCAGCTCCGGGGCGGCGCTAGTAAATGGCGTGGTCCTCGGGCGCCGTTAATTCGTGCCACGCGTTTGAGCTGGAATTTGAGAGAATAGTCTGTTATTTAAATGGCCCGATTGAAGAGTTGACTGGTACAGAAAGCGGGTGAACGAACGGCTCACAGCCAGCGAGCGCTCCGTGTACCGCTGCTGAAGGGAGCAGGAGCAAAGCGCAGGCACCCGACTGACACAAGAGGAAAAGGTTCATTACCGTTGGAAATCACGGTTTCGGATTGTGAATTAGGACTCTAATGAGGGGTCCGTTCACGACGACCGTTACCCTAAACTGCTCCCAATTGGTATTCTATTTCTGCTTCCCAAGGAGAAAATTTTCATCTGATGGTGCTGCGGGGGTATCTTTAATGCATCAGTTTAAGATGGCTAGTATTGTTAAACGGGCACTCATGATGCCCAGTTAGCGTTCGATCTGTTTCTAAAATGAAATCTAAGGTTTTTGTTCGTCGGATTTAATGGGCGTCGGTTTTTTCTTTTAGCTCTACTTGGAAGGAATTGGTACCCGTCCCCTCCTCCCCCCCCCCCAACGGCTATGTTTAAGTTTCGGCAGTCGTGACTCCCTGTTGGTTTTCTAATTTTCCTTTTATTTTAAATCTAAATCTTTTAGCGTTATGTTAGTTCACCACCGCCCGGGAATTCTTTTAGTACCTACGTTTAAACGTAGCCGTTATTGAACGATTCCTTTTTTTATTTCTCTTTATCTAAAAATCTAAAGCTTCGATTACTCTTTTGGTTCTAAGCAGGAGTCACTGTTGCCTCCCAGCTTGCTTACAGCGGTGTGCTCGTTTAAGCGTTAGAGCCTCCCAATTAGTTTCCAGTTCAATTGGTTTAGCAGTGGTTATGTTTAAATGGAGCTGTTCACGACTCCCAATTAGTTTTCTGTCTTTATCACTTCAAGAGGGTCTCTCAACTATTCATTTTTTGAATTGCAATAGGGACCGGGAATAATTACTGCCTGGTTCATTAAGTAACATCTGCCACTAAATTTAGTCATTACTCAACCCTAGGTAATATTTCTTCTCTTTAGGCGCGCTCTGATATTTTGTGACTTTACCACGAAGTGGATTAACTAGGACGCGTGATTTTTTTCTTTTCCTGTTAGAGTTGTTTCGCTACAGGTATTCCTTCCAGTTAGTGCTCTGTTGTTGATATTCTGCTGCTTGCCCTTTGATTACATCAATGGGGAGTAAGTACTGTCTGCAAAGCGGGAAGCAATAGCTAGAGCGGACGACGGGCAGTATTTGCTCCCAAAGACTATTCTGGTTACTGTGACGGACATTTTTATTTTAAACGTTTTGACGTAAACGAGCGGTAAAAATTAAACTAATAGAAACTGACCACTTTGGAATTCCCCAGGAAAAACGACCGGAGCGACGACGCCTGCCGCGGTCCACTTGGGACGCTCGACGGTTTTGCACTCCGTCTCCAAAGTTTGAAGCTCCGCGGAGCGCAACCTCCCCGAGCGGCGACTCGGCCTGTAGCCACCGCCCGCTCTTCTCTCCGGCTCCGCCACCCGTTTTTCCAGAGCAGCCCAAAATCCCGGGGAAGCGAACCCGCGCACAGCAGATACGCCGCGACACCAAACCTCCGGCTGTCCAGCTGCGCCGCCCCCGACCGTCGCTGCTGCGCCAACGGGAGCCTCCGGCCGACGCGGTGCCGAGCGCCCGCGACCCCGTCGGCCGCCGGCTCTGCCAGCGGCGCGGTCCGGCGAAATCCGCGACGCTGCCGAGTCTGCGGCGAGTCCGGGGCGTGTTTTTTTAGCGAAGGAAAATGCCGTTTCAAGTCTCAAGTCCGACCTGCAAGGAAAAAGAAAGCCCGCGTAACAAGGCTAGACCCGTTCCTGTCTGTTGCAGAACTTGTACCAGCGCTACATTCTGGACGGGACCGAATGACAAAGCCGAATGACAGCCTGCAAGAATCCTCCTCTCAGAGCTCTCTGGTTGCAAAGGGACTATTGTAGATCACCAGCAGTTGTAAGACACTGAGACTCCTACTTTTCTCCATCTGCCTCCCTCAACAGAAATAAGTCCCAAAGGACAGAAAACCCCAGGAAAGGGTTGAAACCAAACCGAACCCAAACCAAAAACCAAAACCAAGGAAAAACCGTCGGGGAAAAGAGCCCCAAAGCATCAGGAACTGTACCAAGCACCTTAAGTAACACTGAAGCGACTCGAACCAAAACAAGTGACAAAGCAGCTCAGGAGAGGTGCCAGGAAAGACAAATGAGTCCACACAGAGCAACGCCCGTGTCCTTCTGAGAGGACTAGGCAGGTGAGAGAAGGCCCTTTGAAGGCCCGTGGTTCTGAGAAGGCCACTTGTCACGCAGATTGATTCTGGTGCCTGGATGGGAAATGGAGGGGACTGAGGGGCACACGAAGGGGAGGGAGGAACTCGGACAGCTTACGGAGATGCCTGCGGTGCAAAGCCAAAAAGACGGCTGCAGGATGGCTCGGCGTCGGTGCCATCGACCCCCCCCAAAAGATGCTGTGACCCCACTTGGGGACGACAGCCTCTGGCCCCGGCGCCCCCGGGGCTGGGCAGAGGCAGCAGCGCTCGGCATAGCTGGTGGCAGGGGGCCCGACGGGGTGGAACGCGTCCCGGCAGGGCCTGGCCAGGCCCAGGAGCACATCTGGTCCTCGCTGAGGGGCTGGAGCCGATGGGGCCCTGAGGAGTACAGGGGTGGCCTGGTGTCCCCGGCCGCAGCTCTTCCCTGCCGCAGCCGCCTGCGCTCCTGTCCGCGCCCGAAGCCCCGTGCCCGCAGAGGCAGCTGGGTCTGGAGCTGCCAGCGCCAGCAGCCCCAGAGCAGAATGAGCTCCCTGAGCAGAGGCCGAGGCTCATATACCCCAGGCCCCGCCCCCGGGCAAGTGGTGGGGATGGGACACAAGGGGGGGCGGTGGCGGGGGGGGTGGGGGGGGTGGGCAGCAAGGCACGCCAACGGGAGGGTGGGGCATGGGGCAAAAAAGTCACGCCCGGGGGGGGGGCGGTGCTGGGGCGAGGTGCAAAGCAGCAAGGCACTCCCACGGGGGGAGCGGTGCCGGGGCGGGGCACGGGGAAGCAGGGCACGCCCACGGGGGGGCGGTGCCGGGGCGGGGCGCGGAAAAGCAAGGCACACCCACGGGGGGAGGGATCAGTGCCGGGGCGGGGCGCAGGGAAGCAGGGCACGCCCACGGGGGGGGCGGTGCCGGGGCAGAAAAGGCACACCGGGGGGGGGTCGGGGGGGGGGGGCAAGCAGGGCACGCCTACAGTGGCCAGTGCCGAAGAACAGCAGCAAGGCACGCTCACGGCGGGGGGGAGGCGCCGGGTGGATTTGGGGCCAGGCACACCCACCCTTAGCAAGGCCACCGAGTTGGGGATGGCATGGGAAAAACCCCACCTGAAGGCAGAGACAGGGGTATGGGGGGGCATAGACAGGTGCAGACGTGGTGCGCATCCTCACGGCTGCTCGATAGTCTCACCTTCAAGTCCTAGGAAGGGAAATGCGGTCACCAACACTCCTCGCAAAAGACAAGTTGCCATCCTGCAGGAAGTTCAGAATTCCGGGAAAATCCAGTGCACCTAGAACAAAACAGCACCAAAACTAGCAGTTAAAAAAAAGGCTGTGTGTTTTAAAACCCTCCTGTCACCCCTGAACACCCCCTAGGAAACTGCTGACATAAAAACAAGAAAAAAAAAAAGCCCAAGCTTCATCCCAGGGCACTTTCTACTGTGGGTGCTGCTGGACCCTGCCTAGTCCCAGAGTTCTTGCCTCGCATGTAAGAAGGAGCTTCCTGGGAGAGTTCAGGGCTCATCTACCCCAGGCCCCAACCACCACCCTTCCCAAAATCATAGGCAACTGGGTAAACTGAGACACGGAGAGAGGGGACCTAGAAATGCCAGTTTCACAAGCAATGAGGAAGAATGAAATCAGAGCTGGTGGGGTGCCAGGAAGGAAACGACATAGAAAGGAAAGGTAGAAGGTGACACTTTACAGGGCAATGCTAGCAAAAGAGCAAAAAGCTTTGGGGAACTAGACAGCCTGAAAGGCAGACAGAGGCAGGGACAGGCAAGGAGGCAGGCAGAGATCCAGAGAACCGGGGCAGGGATGGCCCTGGACACACACGAGGGGACACGTGGCTCCTGGTGACAACGGCAGACCTTCACCGCCCCGAGGCTTTTCTCTCTGTCTCTGCCCCTTCCTCCTCCACAGTGCCAGCTGCCTGACCTTAGGAGCAGGCGGTGGGTGACTCAATGCACTTCTCTCACGAGGTTTCCTGGACATGCAGCAGCTCACACGTGTGCAGCCAACAGAGGCGCCAAGGTCCTGGTGCTGTGTTATGGTGGCATTCTCTGTTGTGGATGGGTGGGAGGGATCCTTCCTTGCCACAGGGACCAGCTGGAGACAGTTGCCTGTGGAAGCCCCTTGGTTTGACTCCTCAGCCAGCTCCTGCAGGCAGGCATGCCCAGGCAGCCCCCTTCATAGCCCAAAGTAGGGCCAGCCCCATCATTAGCCTCAGTGGCCACACCTGCCCCAGCTGGAGCCCATCAGGAACAGGTGCCTGGGCAAAGCCCCACAGCACATGGCCCCCTCCCCGGCACCTGCCCACAGCCACGAGCTCTGCACCCAGGGGCTTGAATACCATCCAGGGGCACAGAGGAGGCAGGAAAAGTTTACTCACCTCTGCCCAGAACAAATCCTGGCACTGAGCTGGCTACAAGGCTCGGTGTGCAAACACAGCAAACGCAGCAGGAGAGAAGGGAAAAAGCAGGAGGAAGGTAGAGAAGAGGTGGGGGACAGGCAGCCAGTAAACGGGATGCTGCAAACAGGAGAGGGACAGGGAGCAGGACAGTAGCATAGAGAGAGGAGTACTGGGACACTGAGCAAAAAACCCAGGGAGAGATGGAGGAATACATAAGAGCGAGGAGGAGCAGGAGAGAGAGGCCAAAGGGACCAGCAGGACCACAAGGCAGGGACAAGACAAGGGACAGGGAAATATTGTAAAGCAATAGGGGAAAAGAAACAGAGGCAAGAACTAACACATAGGGTCAGGAAGACAAAAAGAGGGAGCCTTACAAAGACAATGTAAAAAGTGACACCATTTCCACCCCCGTCTTGACTTCCACATTTTCCCTGACTTCGCACCCCATCTCAGCCTCCACTTTCTTCCAGCCCTGCCTCTCCCCCTGGCTTGAGGGGAAGCCCCAGTGCAATCAGGAAGGTGTTAGGCTGTCCATCAGGCTCCCACAGCAAAGGGGCCAGGACAGAAAGCCATTGCTGGCCCTCCCCATCCCTGGGCAGCCCTTTCCCAGGCAGCAGAAGGAGCGGCAGGCAGGGCAGCAGAGGTGGACCGGGACACACACAGGAGAACGTGTGACTCACCCCAGCTCCTGGCACCAGCTCAGATCTTCAGCACCCCAACACTTTTCTCTCAACTCCCCTCCACCGCCAGGCTGGCCAGCGGCTCACACACACAGCCGATGCAGGCACCAAGCTGCCAGCAATGTGTGCTGGTGGTCTGCTCCATCATGGACAGCTCAGGGGGATCCTTCCTTACCACAGGGACCAGCCATTCCATTCTGGAGGTAGCTCCAGCTACCTCCTCAGCCAGTTCCCCTTTATCAGCTCCCTCAGGCAGCCCCTTTATAGCCCACAGGAGGGCCGGCCCTGTTATTAGCCCCACTGGCCACACCTGGAGCCCATCAGGAACAGGGGCCACAGGCAAGAACAAGCACCCAGGGACAAGGAGCTCTGAAGAGGGAGATGTAGGAAGAAAATGTAAAAAGCAATACTGCTTTTCCACTCTCCCACCCACCCCTGCCCTTGGGAAAGCCTGATGGAAACCATGAGACTTCAGGGTGTCCCTGCTGGGTGCCCCTCATTCCCCCTGATATCTACTGGTGATGGCATTTTGGGCCCAAGGAAGTGCCAGAGCGAAGTTTGGAATGCAAACAGTTTGTTTAAAACAGTTTGCATCTGGAGCAGCAGTTCTTGTAGTGGTGGGGGCAAGGCAGGTGCATGGAGCAGGGACAAGGGGAGGGGGACACAAAACATGGTAATGGGAGGCAGGTGCAAGGCACACCCATGGTGGGGGGGCGGGGGGGGGGGAGGAAGGCAGGTGCACAGGGGGAGGATAGGGTGTGAGCTATGCACACCCATAAAGTGGGTACAAAAATCTGTCAGGGATAACCTGATTGAGGAAGATGAAGTTGACCTTGACAGCATTCCAGTATACCCTTGAAAAGACAGAAGAAGTGGATGAAGAATGTTGTAAACAAGTTTGAGGAAGTTATAAGAGATTGAGCAAGAAGAGACTGAGCAAGTAATACCACAGAGCAGAAACTTGGCAAGAGAACAGTAGGTACAGTGAGAAATACAGTAGGAGCTCCAGCCAATCATTATGTGAATGGAGGTGAATGGACAAAGCTATTGAGCGAATCATTTTAGCAGCCTTAGTGCATGAACAGGTGGACAGATAAGAAAGGTTATAAAAGGGTACGCTTTTTCTGCTGCACCATCTCAGCCATCTTGGTTTTTGCAACTTAATAAAGACTGCCTTCTTACATATACTCTTGTCGTTGTCCATCCCTACCATGAAAAAAAGCAGGCAAGGCAGGCCCATGGGAGGCAGGGACATGACAAGTAGGGCCAGGCACACACACGGGAGTCAAGGCCACAAAGATCGGGGTGGCATGGGAAAAACCCCACCTGAAGGCAGAGACAGGGGTATGGGGGGGGCATAGACAGGTGCAGATGTGGTGCACATCCTCATGCTACTCGATAATCTCACCTTCAGTCCTAGGAAAGGAAATGGGATCACAAACCCTTGTCACAAAAAACAAGTTGCCATCCTGCAGGAAGTTCAGAATTCCAGGAAAATCCAGTGCACCTATGTCTTGGTTTGAAAGACAGGTGTCTGTGGAGGAAGGCAGGAGCCTCCCTTGAAATGGAAAGTGCAACCCCCTTCCCTCCAAATTATTATAATTTTGAAATTAACGGGCGTTCAGGCAAAGATACGGGGAATAGGAATAACAGTTCTTTACTAATATATATATATATATATATATAAAAAACACAAGGCAGGGAAAAAACAAACAACCCACTGGTTTACACTGACAGAGTCAGGAATACAACCTGACACCCTGTTAGGGTGGCAGTAGCAGTCCGATAAGATGCTGGCTGCAGTCCTCCTGAAGCGATGGATGTAGTTCTGTGGAAGCAGCAATCAGGTAAAAGAGTCTGGTCTTCCTCCGAAGGTCCAGTGGTAGGTAGGTAGCTCTTGTCCTCTGGAACTCCAGTGGGGGGAAAAGCTCCTCTGGGAATCCACTGGAAGAAGGCTGCTAGGGTGTTCAAAATCTCTGTTTTTATTTGGCATGGACTGCTTGGCTCCTTCCCCCCCGCCCCCCCCACCCCCGGGCGGAGCATCTCACAATGGGATGGGGAGTCGTGAGGCAGTTCCTTGATGGGCCATTAACAGGAGATAGTCCAGGAGCGAGTTATCGATGAGTCAGGCGATAAGGCATTGTTGTGCCCAGTAACAGGAGATAGTCCGGGGGGGGGAGGCAGAGAGCACCGCCCCACCTGGTCTCAACAGCTCCTGAAGATGGTAATAGAATATTTTTTTCTTTTGGCACATTTTGCACTGTAACCCAGGACAACCTAGAACAAAACCACAGCAAAACTGTCAGTTAAAAAAGCTGTGTGTTTTAGAACCCTCTCATCACCCCTTAACACTCCGTATGAAACTGCTGACAAATAATAAAAAAAAAAAGCCCAAGCTGCATCCCAGGGCTCTCTCTACTGTGGGTGCTGCTGGAGCTTGCCCAATCCCACAGCTCTCACCTCGCCCAGAAGGAGCTCCCTGGGCAGAGCCCGGGACTCATCTACCCCAGGCCCCGCCCACTGCCTTTCCAAACATCCCCCGGGGAAGGGGCCGCCGCGGGGCACAAAGGTGAGAGCGTCCGGTGCGTAGCCCACTCACTGTAGGCGGTAGCAGGAGAGAGCGCGGCAGCGCGCACCCGGAGCTGCAGTACCGTCTTTTGGTCACAGGGTGGCAGCAGGGTGCGCGGCAGCGCCGCCGGGGCTGCATAACCGCTTTTTGGTCACAGGGTGGCAGCAGGGAGCGCGGAAAGCTCCGCTGGGCCTGCAGTACCGACTTTCGGTCACAGGGTGGCAGCAGGGAGCGCGGCAGCGCCTTCGGGACTGCAGTACTGCTTTTCGGTCACAGGGTGGCAGCAGGGAGCGCGGCAGCGCCTTCGGGACTGCAGTACTGCTTTTCGGTCACAGGGTGGCAGCAGGGAGCGCGGCAGCGCCTTCGGGACTGCAGTACTGCTTTTCGGTCACAGGGTGGCAGCAGGGAGCGCGGCAGCGCCTTCGGGACTGCAGTACTGCTTTTCGGTCACAGGGTGGCAGCAGGGAGCGCGGCAGCGCCTTCGGGACTGCAGTACTGCTTTTCGGTCACAGGGTGGCAGCAGGGAGCGCGGCAGCGCCTTCGGGACTGCAGTACTGCTTTTCGGTCACAGGGTGGCAGCAGGGAGCGCGGCAGCGCCTTCGGGACTGCAGTACTGCTTTTCGGTCACAGGGTGGCAGCAGAGAGCGCCACAAATCGGTGTCACCGCACACGCGCGTGTACCACGCCCCAGTACCCAACCCTAGTCAAATCGTGGTAGCAGAGCGCGCCGCAGGCGGCCGCCAGCGCGCATGCGCGTACCCCGGCCTGCAGTACTGCACACCCCCCACGCGCAGGCAGCACAAAGCGCCGTTTCACGCAGCACCCCCGTGCGGTCACAGCGGCGCAGCAGCACCTGCGTCTTTCTCTGACACTGGGGGTACAGGGGGACCCGGAGAGGGGTGGGGGATGACCGACACCAACGGCTCTCCCCGGCATAACCCACAGACGAGCACTCACCTGCCACAGCCCACGAGACAGAATCCATGCTCGATGCCTGCCCCCCGCCGGATCATCGACGCCGGCTGCCGCACAGCAGAGGGGTGGCAGGGCGTCCGCCAAAGGACAGTGCCATGGCTCTTGCTCGCACTCGGCTCTGCCACATTCCCCGTCTCGGACCACGCCCGGACGGGCTCCCCAGAGCAACAACTGCCCCTTTCCCCACCGGACAGCCGTGGCAGAAAGCTTGGACAGAGACAGAGCTGGCCCCGCGGGGCGAGAGCGCTGAGCCACCGGCAGGCAAACCTGGGGGGGGGGGGGGGGGGGGCGAGCTGCTGCGCAGCACCGGACACTCACAGCAAGACATCGGGAAACAAAAGGCCCCAGCCATAGTTCAGCACATTAGAAGAACAACACAGAAGCAAGGAGAGGAATTCAATAGAACGAGGGACAGGAGAGCAGTCGAACTGAAGGAGACCAGCCCGAAATACAGACACATCCTCTACAAACCAGAGTGATTTGAATACTTAACACTCCATAGAAAGACAAACAGATACGATTTCCAACCCCTTCTTAGCAGAAAAGCAACTGCTCTTGCTCATGTTTGATGCCCTTCCTTAGAGCGCTGCTGCAGAACAAGGCTGTACACCCCCATCTAGATCTATGCTTACACCTGTCTCCAAAATACACAGTTGTTATTTGACTCTGCTCCTGCCCCACCTTGTTCTATCATGTCACATGATTAGAAACCAAGTACTTCAGAGCGCTCTGTCAAAACACAGGGAAGAAACTCAGTAACATGCAGCTGCCTCTGGCTTGGAAAGAGTTAGAGAAACCCCTGACCGCTTAAGTACACCTCATACATTACATGCTGTACTGATTCGGCAGCGAGTTTAAACCGCGTTAGTCATTCTGCCAATTATACAATTTTAACTTTCTCTACAGTTTCATATATGACAGGAAAAGATCAGTGAAATAATAGATCCCCCACATGGTTTTACTCATTAAAAAGAAAAAAAAAAGAAATTCAAATCCCCAGGGCTGCAACAGGTAAGGCCACCGAACAGGACTGGCAGATGCACTAAGGCTTCTGGCTGTACCAAAGCACGCAGAGGAACATTTTTTAATCGTATCTCGACCGTTGCAACCAAGAATGTAAAGACCAGCGACGCCATCCACTTTTGGAACACTTGCTGTGCTTCAGTCTTTGGAAACAAATTGACTTTGCTGTTGTTTTGTTTTTCAAAAGAGGGCAAAAAGTCTCACTGCTCATGACTTCTACAGCCAAGCACACAGAGTCCGACAGGCAGTTCGTACAACGCAATTTCTTTGAAGGAGAAAGATTTCCATTCCAGGAAAATCCCTTTTCCAACTGAAATCAAAGTTACGCACTGCAGGACAACGGTCCCTGGTCCCTCAGCTTCGCTTCCAGAGGGCTGGGGATCCGCGTCCATCCTCAGCAGAAACCACATCAACTAACCTGATTACTCCTGCAGTTGCCACGTTCCTCCTCATCGCCTACAGAAAAAAAAAAAAAAAACCCACACACACCGCTGACAGTGGTAGCTGTCACACGGGTCACCACAGACCTCCTCGAAACACCCTCCTCCTCAAAAGGAACGTGGTCTTCCGCTCAACTGCTCCGCACCGATTCCCGTGTTGGACGCTGCAGCTGTCATCGCTTGCGGCCCCCCTAAGGTAGCAACAGACAGAGAAATACCGTCACGCTTGGGAGAAATCACCAGCCCCACGCTCCTCCTTGCTGCTCCTTAGCTCACCACCTCAAAAGCTCACCCAACTCCAAAGGCAGCTGCGTAACACCTGCACAAACGCACAGAAACGCTTGACCGAGCTGCCGCAGGATGCTCCGCTCTTGGACGCCGGCCCGGCTGACAACCGCCTCGCCTCCTCAGGCCGCTGGTCGGCGCGCAGCTTCGCCCCTCCGAGGCTATGTGCGTGACCTGCGAAAGCCAAAACAAAAGGCACGTGCTGAGATACCGCCCGAAACCACAGCCTGCCCGTGCCCATTCCCCTCTCCTCCTCCTCTACCTCGGCCGCCCACCCACCCTACCTCTGCCAGCTGCCGCGTTGAGGCTCCGGTACCACCTGTAAAACACAACCCATAAGGGATGCTTATAAACTTCACAAACGACACAACGCCTGAAAAGTAACTTCTCTGCTGCAGCCCACCAGTCCCAGCTCACCTCGCCCCAGCCACCCGCAGTGCCGATACCCTGCTTCGCTCGCTACTTCGTGCCTTTGGAATACAACAAACCTACCAAGACCTGTCAGCTGCTCACACAGCCATCGGCCGCATCTGCCCGCTGACACTGCGTGCCAACCCACCTTCTTATGGCCGCTCCCCCGCCCCTCCTCTAACCCTTTGGTGCACGGCTCGTCTCACTGCATCTGAAAACGGCATCGAACGAGTCACCCGGCTGCGGAGCAACAGCTTAACGGTTCCGGAGATCTCCTTTCCATGTAGGAATACCCTCTAGACTCCAACAACAGCCAGCCAGCCATCACAGAAAACCAAAGCCAAAGCAACACCTGGCCCTACGCGTACGACCCTTAGCACCTTCCACCCCGGAAGTCAAATGCCACGGCCCCTGACGAAAAGATACGGCCGCGGCCGCAACCGCAACGGTGGACGCGCGAGAAGCCGGGCCCCAAGACCCAACATCCACAGGATGCGGAGAAGTCGTCGTCCCAGAAGAGGGCTCCGTGAGAACAGACCGCTCGACAGCGGATACCCCAGCGCATCCTGGACCACTCGTCACCTTCTCGGACACGAGACATGCTGGACAGATCTGTGTGTGGAGCTTCTCGCGCGAGACGGGGAGCGCTCGGTCGGCGGTACCCCGGTGAGTCGAGGAGCACGAGACCCTCGGTGCGGCTACCGATGCGCCCGCCTACCGCAAAAGAATAAACCTCCGGAGCATTGAGACCTCATTAATGTGCAGTATAGCGCACACGGAACAAGCACCACCGACCGCCTCCTTACCACTGAACCCCTCAAGGAATCACAGCGGCGGTCAGCTGACGGAAAAACCATGGCGGCTGAAAGATCTAACACAGGCACCTTACAACCACAGAAACCGGTGCTAAACACACAACAGGTGAAAAACTACACGGAAACATAACTGCTGTGACCGGCACTACGACACGTCTCATCAGGCGCGTCATGAAAAAGTCAGAAACGGAGTCATGGGAAGGCTCGCGTGCCCGGGCCTACGACAGAAGACAGACCCTGGCTGGAGACTGTTACCAGCGCAAAGAACGCAGACCCTCTTCTCTGAGAAGTTCTGGGGAAGATGCCTTCTCGAGAAACTCTCAAGCTCCGTATACAGGCGAGTACAAGATGCTCACCCTAACCCTCGCTGGACAATTTCACCATCAGTCCTATTAAGAGAGAAAAAAGAGCATAGATCAAGACATCAGCAACTTACACAGCACACAGTAAAAACGGTGGGGAAAAAAAACAAGGTTCCATCTCCCATAGTCAGGAATTCCAGAAAAATGCAATGCATCTAAAATTTAAAAAAAAAAAATGGCAGGCTATTAAACCATTTTGCCACCCCCAAACCCTCAGCGGAAAACCGCCAGCCTGAAACAACAAAAACAACTGCATAAAAGGGTACTTCCTACTATGCCTACAGCCGAACCTCGGCCGGTCTCGAAACTCTTCCCTCACACCGACGCCTCCGCTTCTTGCCGTGAGCAAACCCCCGACGCCCGCGCAGCCCAGCCGGCTCCAAGAGCTGCCGCCAGCGACCAGACCAGCGGAGCGCCCGCACCGCAGCAGCCCCGGAGCAGAACGGGCTCCCTGTGCAGAGGCCAGGGCTCGTACACCCGGGGCCCTGCTCACCACCCTTCCTGCAATCCCCTGGGAAAGGGGCTGGGGCGACCCCCAGCAGACACAAGGGCGGCCGGAGGAGCAGCGGGGAGTTTCCTCACCTGCCTCCGTGTCACGGGGTACAAAGCACTGAGCAAAGACAGCGACCCGTACCGCAAAGGCCGATACCTGCTCTTCTACTGCAGGTATCTGCGGCACCAGCAACGTGACCGGGCAGGGAATTAAACTAACGGAACCGCTTTAACTGGGAGAATAAGGACACAAACCTGAGCCAGGTGCAGTCAGCAACATCCCCGGGGAGGAACCGGCAACCAAGTCCTCAGCGCTGCCCCTGGGAGACACAAAGAACGGCCAACTGTTGTCCACAGCGACGGCCACCCCTTTCCCCAGGCAGGAACCCCTCCTTCTGCAGGAGCTCCTGGAGACGCCCCCTCCTGCCCCAGACCATTGCCAACGGCACCCGTGCTTATGGGGCAATAAAGCACGTTCGCGGGTCAGCTTGCTGCTGCGAGGGCAGGGTCTGGGGTGGTCAGGGGCTACGGGACAGGTGCTGGAGCTGTGGGCAGCTGCATGGGGCGCGCAGGCCGGAGCACTTTTCCAGGGGGTGGGAAGGCCTCCAGGTGCCCGGAGGCAGCCATCTGCCCCTCTTCCTCCTTCCTCTCCACCAGCTCACAAAACCCCTGGGAGCTGCCCTGACGGGGCCCGACGTCTGCTGTCGGCACTCTCGGGCAGGCGTGCCCTAGCAGCACCATCCCCTGGGGCTGCGGCCCCATGACACAGAGCGGCCATCGCCATCAGCCTCGCTGGCTCCCTCCGGGGCTCCTCCGGCACCAGCCCGCAGCTGCAGCCATGGCCCCTTACCCCCGCTGTGTACCTGCTCCCCTGGACTCTCTGACCGCTGCTCAGCAAGTACAAAGGAGACAGAGCGAGGGTTTATTTGCAAACCCATCTAAGTGCGAGGAACACGCCTGCTCTGGGGCTCAGAGCCCGTCCACTCACCCTTCCCTGGGACCGCTCGGCAGTCCACGCTGGGGCAGCAGGTACGGAGAACGAAAACACAGCCATGGGGAGCTGGGCAGAGGAACAGAAAGAGAAAAATAAGGTGAGGGAGAGGAACTGAGGAGCAGAGAAAGAGAGGTACCGGGAAAAGAACAGAGAGGGGGAGACACAGATAAAGAAAGGACACAGAGTCCTGGTCTGTGGAAGGAAAACGGGGTCAGGGAGCCAGGCGAGGGAAAAGAGCACACCCACCAGCCCTGTGCCCAGGGGGCAGCAGCGGCCTTTCCTCACGGGGAAGTGGCAGCGGGCACGGCGGCCCCATCCCACAGGCCCTGCAGCATCGCGCGGCCGTTACCGGCGGCGCCCGCCGGCAGGACAGCCTGCTGCTCGCCGGATGCAGCGCTGAGCATGGCGCCCGAGCCGGACGCCCGCAGGCAGCCATGCGGCCCTGGCAACGAGCCCACAGCTCGTGCGGCGGCTGTGGCGAGGGCTGGGCCGTGCCGCAGGAGCGGGGGGCCATCACTCGACCCCCGCAGCGCAGCACCTCCTCCCCTGGGCTCCCTCACAGCCCCTCGCCTGCTGTGAAGGGACTGCAAACGCAGCTGGGAGGGCAAAGGAGACTGCGAACGTTTCTTCAGTCACGCAGGTAGCGGATGCAGCGAGAGCGCCTGAGGCAGGGAACAGGATGGCGAGAGAAAGACAGGGACAGGGAGCCCGACAGGTGGAGAAAGAAGCAGCAGGGAGAGAAGAAGAGAGGCAGCAGATAGAGGGAGAAGGGAGCAGGGCAGAGACCGACAAAGGAGGACGGAGACGCAGGACAAAACTGGGACAGGCAGCACGACAGAGAGGAAGGAAAGAAGAACAGGGGCAGGAAGCTGGACCGAGACACATGGAGAAAGACAACAAAGAACAGGGCAGAGAGGGAGGATGAAACAACAGGGACAGGGAGCCAAGACAGCCAACAATGGAGGGAAGGGGCGGGGGTGGGGGGAACAACAACATGGTACAAACCACAGAGCTACACACTACAGGTGGAAGAATTAAAAAATAGAGCCGGGGAGCCAGAAAAAAAAAAAAAAAAGCTGGAGAGCAAAAAGTATAGCGATTCATACAAAAAGGGAGGGAATATTAAAATAGCGTCATCAGGGAGCCAGAGAAAGCGAGACGGAGAAAGGACAAAAGCAACAGGCTACAGGGCAGAGAGGGAGGAACTCATGAGCAGCAACAGAGCTCCGGCCAGAGAGAGACGGAAAAAAGTACAAGACTGCAGGGGCTGCAGGGCAGAGAAGGAAGAATTGACCAACAGGGACAGGGGACCAGACAGAGCGTGATCGAGAACAGAAAAAACCAGCAGCGGGCTACAGGGAAGAGGAATTCAAGAGCAGGGACTGGGAGCTGGACAAAGAGACAGAAAAAAAAAAAAAAAACCACGAAACAGTGATGGGCTATGAGACAAATAAGGAGGAAAGAAAAAACAGCAGCAGGGAGCCAGACAGAAGAGACTGAGAAACACAGACAAATAGCTTGGGGCTATGGGACAGAGAATGTGGAATGAAAAGGCAGAGAGAGGGAGCCAGACAGAGAGCAGGGGGAAAATCCAGACAGGCTACGGAGGGGCAGAAGAAGGAATTAAAATCTGGGGACAGAGAGCTGAACAGAGAGGGATGGCGACAGCAGGGAATAGCAGCGGGTGCAGGAGTAAGAGGGAGAAAATAATCGATAGGGACAGGGAGCTGGATACAGAGGGTCAGAGAAAGGTGAAAATAGGGGTAGGGTAGAGGGCAGAGAGTAAGAATTAAAAAATGGGGGCACTGAGACACAGAGATGGAGAGAAGAAAAAAGCAACAGGCTACACAGCAAAGGAGGAGGAATTAAAAAACACGGACAGGAAGTGCGAAAGTGAGAAGGGGCTGGGGGGGGTGGGGTGGGCCGGGGACTCCAGGACACACGACTCCTGACAGGCAACAGGACAGAGAGGGAGGAATTAAAAGGGAGGGACTGGGAGCTGGGAGAGGGGGAGAAAGAAAAAGAATCACGGCACACTACAGGGCTGAGAAGGAAGAAACTGAACAGGGACAGGGAAACGGCCAAAGAGAGCCCAACGAAAGAAAATGTGCCGATGGGCTACAGGACAGAGAGGGAGGAGTGAAACAACAGGGAGCCAGAGCCAGGCACAGAGAGATCGAGACAGAAAAAACAGCCAGGAGCAACGAGGCGGGGCAGGGGTGGGGGGAAGCTGCGAGGATCTGGAGCCAGACAGAGCAACAGCAAAAGAAAATGACAACGACAAGCTCCAGGGAGGAGCGGGAGGAATGAAAAGACAGAGATGAGGGGCCGGACCCAGTGTGACACACGCAGGAAGCACAGCAACAGCTGGAGGGCAGAGAGGGAAGAATTAAAACACAGGGACAGGGCGCCAGAGGTGGAGTGGGGAGACAGATAAAGGGGGAGAGGGCAGACAGAAAGACAGGCTACAGGGAGAAGCAGGAGGAATTAAAGAAATGGGATCCACAGCCGGACAGAGAGAAGGAGAAAGCAGCACAATCACCACAGGCTACAGGGCCCAGAAGGAAGAAACTGAAAAACAGGGAAGCGGGAGCCGTCCAGAGAGAGATATGAAGAAAGGGAAGATAGCGGGGAGCCGCCACACGGCAGCAAGGGAAGGATTAAAAAGATGGGGCAGGGAGCCGGACAGGGAGCGATGGAGAAAGAAACAAAGCCCCTTGATGGGCTACAGGACAGAGAGGGAGCAACTGAAGACTCGGGGAAAAGGAGCAGGACAGAGAACGGAAAACCAGTGACGGGCCACAGGGCAGAGGGAGGAACCACATATGTGGGGAGAGGCAACTGGCCAGAGAGAGATGAGGACAGACAGATAACAGCAGTGGGCTACAGGGCTGAGAGAGAAACTGAAAAACGGGGACCGAGAGCCGGGAACAGGAGACACGCAGAAACACCAAATCGCAACAGGCCACAGGACAGAGAGGGAAGAAATAAACATCTGGGACCAGGAGCAACCTACAGAGAGACGTCGGGAAACGGAAGTTTCAAGAACAATGCATACGAGGCAGAGAGGAAGGCATTTTTAGAAGTGGGTCAAGACAGGGACAGGGAGCCCAACAGAGACAGAGAGAACAAGAAAGCAACAACGGGCTGCGAGACAGACAGGGAGCAATTGAAAAATCCCAGCAGGGAGAGACGGCAAAAGGAATGAAATCGCAACACGAACTTCGAAAGCGACAGGCTGCAGGGCAGAGAGGGAGGAATTTTAAAAAATCCGGATCTTGTGCTGGACCAAGAGAGACCGAGCAAATAAAAATGGTGAGGCCTAAAAGGGCACACAGGAAGGAATTAAACAACAGGGACAGAGAGCCAGACAGAGAAAAGTCCTGACAGGCTTCCAGAGAGAGAGGGGAATTTAAAATTAGAGACCAGGAGCTGGACAGAGAGAGACTGAGAAAGGGGAGGGGGAAAAAAAAAAAAAAAAAAAAAAAAAAGACAGGGGCGGGCAAGGGGGAAATCACAGCACCATGTGAAAGACAGGGGGCCAGGGGAGGGATAGGGAGGGCCTGGGACACACAAGTGGGGCGATGGGGCCCCGAGGGCCCAGGACTCACCGCATCCCTTGTTCTCAGTGCTGCCAGGAGAATTTGCCCGTTCAGACGCTTCCTTCTCTTCCTCTCCTCCCTTCCTCTTCTGCAGCTCCGGTCACATGGTGGTTCTCCACCTAAAAGATTACATGGCTGTCTCAACTCTTGCGAGACAAGGCTTCCTAGACATGTAGCCTCGCTCGTTCATGCATCACACGGCCGTACCATGCCATGGGTTACGCACATGGACTCTCCGCTTGCCTGCGGCGGGAGGCAGCTGCCGGCCGGCCGGCCTCTGATTCCTTCTTCTTTCTCTGGCCTCTCCAGCTTCAGCCGCAGCAGCTCCTGTCCACTGCCCACAGCCAGCAAGTGCTCCGCCCGCCCCTTTTTGCCCCCACGCCGCGACGAGAGCGAGGTCAGGCAGAGACAACCCAGGCAAGACCGAGGCGGGTGCAGACAACAGCATCCTCAGGGGAGGAAGGGACACCTGTGCCCTCAGTGCAGCCTCTGGGAGACAAGGAGAATCAGTGACCATTATGACCGTAGATCATCCCCGGCCAAATCGCCTCCTTCCACAGCAGCTTCTGGAGATGCCACTTTTTCCCTGCACTGCAGTTAATGGTATCCACGTTAAGGCAGAATCAAGTGCATCCGAGGGCCAGCTTGCTGCCATCACAACAGGATGACCTGGGGAGACAGGCTGCAGGGGAGGTGCTGGAGCTGGGGGCAGCTGCGCGGGGCCAGCGGGGCCGGGGAAGGCTCAAGGGGAGCTCTGGCGAGTTGGGAAGGCACCCGGCGCCTGGAGGGGCGTCCGCCTCCTTCCCCTCTTCCCTCCCACCAGCTCCCGGGAGCTCCCCGGGGCTGCCCGCCGCAGCACGGGCCTTGAGGCTTCCCGTCCCGCCACCCCCGGCGGCCAGCGGCCAGCAGAGACTCCCGCACCCGCCGAAGGAGCTCGCTCGCCTCACCGCCGACCTCGCCCCTCACCCGCCGCCATGCTGCTCTCGCGCACCGCGCATGCGCGAGCCGCCGCCGGCGCGCCGGAAGGGCCACGCCCGGCGCGCGACCGCCGCGCTGCGGGACCGCGCTTTGGCCGCGCGGCAGCAGTGCCCGCCGGGCGGCGCGTGCCCGGGGCGGCCCCGGCACTGCAGCCCCGCGCGTTGCGCGCCGAGCGCCCGCCGGCCCCGCGCCCCTGGGGCGGGAGGACACGCCCCCGGCGGGGCGGGAGCGGGGAAGGGGCGGGTCTGAGCTTGGGCTGGGGGCGAGGGGCAAGTCGGGGGGTGCAGGCGGCACCCGAGGGGCGGTGGGAGGGCGGTGCCGAGCATGGTGGGGCGGAGGGGGCACAAGGTCGGAGGGCAGGGGGTTCGGGGGAACGTCCCGCAAAAACCTCGCATGGGGCAACATCTCCATGGGAATCACTTGGGGGGGGGGGACGGGACGGGGGGACGGACGACAGGGATGGGGGGGGGGGGGGGGGGGGGCGGGCAGAACAGCGGGGAGGAGACCCTCTGGGCCCCGGACTCTCCCCACCGGACAGCCCCGGCTGCAGCACCCGCGGGTCCCCGCTGGAGACAGAGCCAGGAGCCTCCGGCCGCAGGGCTGGCGCCGCCGGGCGAGCACGCTGAACGGCCGGCAGGCAAACCTGGGCAGGGGGAGCTGCCGAGCAGCACCAGACACAACACGGCAGCTCAAGAACAAAAATCCCAAGTTATGTCTCAGCATATGAGAAAAGTAACACAGGAGAAAGCAGAAGAATTCAGTGAGAATGAGGGATAGGATAGCAGTTGAGCTAAAGGAGGTCAGCTCAAACTACAACACATCTGTTCAAAGCCAGAGCCATCGGTACGCTTAAAAAAAAATTAAAAAAAAAAATCAATACTAAGACTCATCAATACAATTTTGAAAGCATTCTCAGCATAAAAGCAAACACCCTTGATAGTGCTGGAAAACGTCTCGTCCCTTTCTCACAGCACCCCTGGGGGGAGATACACCCCCCACCCCCCCCCCACCCGTGAGACCGCAGGAAGACCTCGTACCATCCTCGGACTCACCACAACAGCTACAGCCCTTGCGCCGCCGCCGCTGCTGCTGCACGTCTCGCTTGCTCAGTCAATAAATCTGCAGAGTGAAGTGTAAAACTCTAAATAAACATAACAAAGTCATGTTTAAAACGTTCTTTAAAGAAAGAACAAATCTCAGTCGTTCACTTTATACCGAAAAGGCACGTGGATGTTCATGTACATCCAACAACAATGCTCACACTACCAAAGTATTTGATTTGATGTTTGCGTTAACTGCACTCACCCAGCTGCAAGCAGATACCATTAAATCACCTGTCTCCAAAATACACCGTTCCCATCCGACTGGGGGGTTTCTTGTGCATTACACCATTAGGAGGGACATCTGGGCAGCTGCACCGCCCAGGAGAGATGCCACCCAATGGCCAGGGAAATGCACCACCGAAAGCCAGACAGAAATAAAGTACTTTGGAGTGCTCCCTCCAAATATGGGGAAAACCACCCATAACATTCAGCAGCCTCTCTTTTTAAACACATAGAAGAAATACCAAATTGCTTAAACACCCTCTTCAATCGTACCCTGAAGCTCGCGGGCGGTTACAGTTTAAACAAGGCAAGTCCATTTGTATATTACACAACATGAACTGTTTGGGGTTTTTTCCTATCAGAAATGAAACTTATAAAAAATTAGTAAGATAAGAGATCCCCATACTATTTTACTTTGGGGACACACACACACACACGACACACACACAGATGGGACCATGACGGACAGGGATGACGACACAATGCAGAAATCAACCACCCAGTTCTGCAATGCTTAAGGCTACCAAACAGGACTGGAAGATTTGCCAGAGAGAGGTGGGGGGAAAAAACCCACCAAACAAGCAAAAAAACCCCAAACAACAAAACAAAACAACACAACACAAAAAAAAAACCAACCCACGACCTTGATTGCTCTTAGTACAGATGTCAGTATCTCAGTCAGGTTTTCACGTACCCCTATGAGATATTTTAAACACTTAAGGACTGAAAAAGGAGAAAGCTTTTATCTGGAACACAGTCCATTTCTTCAGAACATCCAAACTCTGACGCACAGTTTCTTTCCCCTTTCAGCACCATACGATTCTCACAGAATCGTTTCTCAGCAAGCACACAAAACAGAAAGCTACGCACGCTCTCAGGAAGAGCAAATAAACGGAGGGGAGTACACTTCACACAGGCACAACGTGCTCCAGAACAGACCTTATTTTGAGTGTTTCTGCTGAAGCACTTCCTATCAAAACTAGAGAAGGAGAGCTGGCACGTTCTTCACGTTCACTTTAAAGTCCGTACTACAAGTACCTGGGGAAAAACGCAGACGCACGGGGCAGACGTACCTTGTCCTTGTAGGCCACTCGGGATCCTCTGGGCCAGTCTTGTACCTCCAGGGCAGAAGAAAGGGTCACCATGGTGAAATGATGCCAGTTGATAGTCTGCTGAGAGAGGAAAAAAAAAAAAAAACAAGCCACCTTTTAGCACAAAGCGGGCTAGGAATCGAAAGCTTCCTATTTCGGCGAAGGTTTGCAATGACTACAACCGAGTGGAGGAAAAAGCATTTTGCATCATCTTTGGTACAGCTGTTGAGACAGGCCACTAGAGATTTTGGTTTTCATAGAAAACTGGGTGCTTTCTGTCTTTTTTTTTTTTTCTTTTTTTTCTCCTTCTGACTCATTGGCAGCTTCAGTCTCACCAGAACTCCCTTCCTTAGATCGACACAGATAACTACGCACCTTTTCTCAAGCCTACATAGAGCCAGGGTTTCCTCACCCTAGACATCCCAAATCGAATACTATCCTTAAAATGTACAGCGACCCACCTGCCCTTGTCAACTGCCTCCTTGCAGAAACTGCCCCTTCACAGCTCGTCCCCGTCTCAGCGGATTGTCCTGCTGGAGGATGAAGTGCAGAAGATGCGTATCCCCACAGCATTTGTCTGTGAGGGTACATGTTCAGAAATACTCTGAATCTGTAAGACAGACAGGTGTAATTTCTGCGATTTCAATCATCAGAACTCAATTGTGAGGAAACAAACTAATGTTTAAATGAAGGGTCTGTACGCTACAGTCCTAGGAGAGGGGCAGGGGGGAGAAAGGCATTACAAATTGGAAAAAAAAAAAAAAAGGGCATGATTCGGAGCTCCCAATCATGACGGAGCGGTGGGGACAGTAACAAAAGCAAAGACAAACAGCAGCAACGTTAAGTGAAATCCAGCTTTAATTCTGATCACGTCTTTAAGAGACTCCCCAAGTCTATACCTCAGTCCTACGAAGGACTAGTCCTTTTTTTTGAAGGACAAGTTGTTTTTTTTTTTTTAACACATAAAAGTCCCAGACTGAGGGCTCCACGGAATAGCATGTGGACTGAACCACAGGACAAGCAGTCATCAACACTCTAATGAAAAAACCAAATCGACTATAAACCAAGTTTAAACATCACTGTCCATCCTGTTTCTTTGGTTACATTTCTACCGGCATCTAGGTGCTCAAGAGTTCACTGTCCTCACACCACAGGTTACTGACAATGTACTCGGGCATCTAAAAATAAAAAGCCATCTCCACCCCACCCATAAAATCAGGGTGAACCACGAGAAGAGAAACTCTCAAGGCGGCAACAGGCAGCTCTGCACTTACCACGGAGGAAAGTCTGTTCCTCGGCCCGGAAAAAAAAACACTCTCGACTCCCAAGGGACCTCCCGGGGAACGAACCGTGCTCCATTAACGGCGTTTTGTCCCCAGCTTCTCTGCCCCGGGCTTGGGTGGGGAGGGGCGGCGGGGCCCTTCCACTCGCCCTGGCCCCTCCGCGCTCCCCCAGCCCCACGTGGGCCATCGCCCAAGCACCGACCGCATCCGCCCGCGCGGGATCTCCCTCGTGGGACGCGGAACGCGACGCCGGGAAGAGGCGGCGGAACAGGAACCTCTTGGTCAGGTCGCCCGGCCAGCGGCGAGAAGACCGAGCCAGGTTCTGCCCGAGGGGCCGGGCAGGGCCCCCTGGAGCCCCAGCCGGCCCGTTTCCGTCCCCTTTGCCCGGCACGCGCTTGCCCCGCCCACCACCGACGCGCCGGAGGGGCCGGAGCCGGCGCGCGAACGGGCAGAGGGCGAGGGGCGGAGCGGCAGCGGGGCTGCCTTACCGGGAGGCAGCAGACGGCGCCAGGCAGCCCCCGCGGTGTCGCATGGCCGCTGCGGGCGAACGGCAGCGTGGAAACAGCGAACGACACCGCGGGTCGGGGCTGCAGTACCTGCCCCTGGCCGCATGGTGGCAGCAGAGCGCCGCAAAGCGAACTGAAACGCGCAGAAGGCCCATTTAAGAAGCGCGGGCTCTGAGGAAATCCGGGGGCGATGGACAGAAAAGGCAGCGAACGTGCCCCTCCAGCCCGTATCCGGGGCTACACTGCAACAGCTGCCCTGTCCCCCGATGACCCCTCACTAGCCAGGGAGGGGCGTCGAGAAAAGGGGAGGAGACCTGCGGGTCGAAGTGAAATCGGGTTTAACGAGACAGCACCACTACCAACAGAGGCATGCAAAGTTACACTGGGCCAAATGAACGTGCAGCAGCCACGATCGACAGGAGAGGGGTCCTCGGGAGCAAGGAGAAGCAGGGAAAGGAGAGAGCCCTGCAGGAGCCCCGCGGGAGATCCCCTTCCTCAGCAAACCTTCCCCCTTTATACTGAGCATGACACAGTGGTCTGGGCTACACCTGTAGCTGACTCAAACTGCTAACAGCCTGCTGAGCATTGCTGGGCTGTGATTCTGGACCAGCCAAACCATGACAGTGAAACACAGACAGGCAAGGCTGTAGACAGAAACTTTTAAAAGCGATGGGGATTAAGGAAATAAGGGAAAAAAATAAAAATAGTAATGGAGAAGTAGAAAGAAAAATCTGTAAAGCAAAGGCACTGAAGAAAAAGAAAAAGTTAAAACTTAAGATATCAAAAAGCAAAGAGTAGATGTAGAAAATACAGTGTAAGCAATAGGGATTAGGAAAATAAAGGGGAAAGATATAAAAATACAGAAAGTGACAGCCAACAAAAATGGAGACAGAGAAAGAAAAATTTAAAAGGATGGTGGTGAGGAAAGATAAGGCATAATTAAAAAATAAAGACAGGATGTGGGATAAAAGTAGATAGAAATCTTTAAGAGCAACAGGGTACAAGAAACAGAAATAATTTAAAAATAGGGTCGGGGAGGTGGATAGAAGAAAATTGAGGAAGAATTTTTTTTTTTTTTTTTAAGTGAGAGCATACAGGACAGAGAGAGGAATTAAAAAGGAGGGACAGGGTGCCAGAGGGAGGGAAAATGAGAAAGAGAAATTGCAATGCAGTGAGGCACAAGAAACACGGGAAAGCATTAAGAAATTGGGAGAGGGAGCCAGAAAATGGGACACCATGAACAAGAGAGGGCTGGAGAGGGGGACAAGGGTGTAGAGAGGAGAGCTGAGAGATTGCACCAGAAAATAGGGACCGAGAGACAAATCGGAGAGATGGGGAGTGAGGCAGAAGGGACTGACGAGACAGAGGCAAAACAAGGGCCGGGGACAAATTCTAAAGCAACAGGGAAAAAGAAACATAGGCAAGAAATTAAAAATAGAAACAGGGAGCCAAATAGAAACACATGTAGAACAAATATTTCAAAAAGCGATGGAGTACGGGAAACACAGGCAAGAAATAACACATGGGGGCAGGGTGACAGATGGAAGAAGCAAAACTGAAGAAGTGGTTGGGTAGAGGACACAGAGGGAAGAATTAAGAACTAGAGTCAGGGAGATGGACAGAGGGAAAAGCAGAAAGAATATTTTAAATGTGAAAGGGTACAAGAATTAAAAGAATAGGTATATGGACCTGCGTAAAGGGATGCAGGCAAAAATGTGAAAAACAACAAGATACGAGAAACAGGCAAGAAATTAAAATTAGGTCAGGGAGGGGGAGAGCAAGAGAGAGGTTGCAAGAAAATTTAAAAAGCGACTGGGTTCAAGAGACTTAAGTGAGAAGTTAAAAGACAGGAACGGAGAGGTAGAAACTTTCAAAAGCAATGGGGTACAAGAAACATGCAAGGAGGAAAAAACAGGAACAGAGAGCCCAGTAGAAGCAAACTGCCATGGGTTGACCTTGGCTGGCTGTTGAGTGCCCACCAAGGTGCTCCATCACTTCCTTTCCTCAACCAGAGGAAGAAAATACAACAAAAGCGCTAGTGGAAACCCACCACACTTCCCACAATCAACAGGGACCTGGATAAATGGAGGCAGGGAGAGAGGGAGACCTAGAAATGCCCTTTTCACAAGCAATAGGGCAGAATGAGAACAGAGCTCGTGGGGTGCCAGGAAGGAAACGACATAGAAAGGAAAGGTAGAAGGTGACACTTTACAGGGCAATGCTAGCAAAAGAGCAAAAAGCTTTGGGGAACTAGACAGCCTGAAAGGCAGACAGAGGCAGGGACAGGCAAGGAGGCAGGCAGAGATCCAGAGAACCGGGGCAGGGATGGCCCTGGACACACACGAGGGGACACGTGGCTCCTGGTGACAACGGCAGACCTTCACCGCCCCGAGGCTTTTCTCTCTGTCTCTGCCCCTTCCTCCTCCACAGTGCCAGCTGCCTGACCTTAGGAGCAGGCGGTGGGTGACTCAATGCACTTCTCTCACGAGGTTTCCTGGACATGCAGCAGCTCACACGTGTGCAGCCAACAGAGGCGCCAAGGTCCTGGTGCTGTGTTATGGTGGCATTCTCTGTTGTGGATGGGTGGGAGGGATCCTTCCTTGCCACAGGGACCAGCTGGAGACAGTTGCCTGTGGAAGCCCCTTGGTTTGACTCCTCAGCCAGCTCCTGCAGGCAGGCATGCCCAGGCAGCCCCCTTCATAGCCCAAAGTAGGGCCAGCCCCATCATTAGCCTCAGTGGCCACACCTGCCCCAGCTGGAGCCCATCAGGAACAGGTGCCTGGGCAAAGCCCCACAGCACATGGCCCCCTCCCCGGCACCTGCCCACAGCCACGAGCTCTGCACCCAGGGGCTTGAATACCATCCAGGGGCACAGAGGAGGCAGGAAAAGTTTACTCACCTCTGCCCAGAACAAATCCTGGCACTGAGCTGGCTACAAGGCTCGGTGTGCAAACACAGCAAACGCAGCAGGAGAGAAGGGAAAAAGCAGGAGGAAGGTAGAGAAGAGGTGGGGGACAGGCAGCCAGTAAACGGGATGCTGCAAACAGGAGAGGGACAGGGAGCAGGACAGTAGCATAGAGAGAGGAGTACTGGGACACTGAGCAAAAAACCCAGGGAGAGATGGAGGAATACATAAGAGCGAGGAGGAGCAGGAGAGAGAGGCCAAAGGGACCAGCAGGACCACAAGGCAGGGACAAGACAAGGGACAGGGAAATATTGTAAAGCAATAGGGGAAAAGAAACAGAGGCAAGAACTAACACATAGGGTCAGGAAGACAAAAAGAGGGAGCCTTACAAAGACAATGTAAAAAGTGACACCATTTCCACCCCCGTCTTGACTTCCACATTTTCCCTGACTTCGCACCCCATCTCAGCCTCCACTTTCTTCCAGCCCTGCCTCTCCCCCTGGCTTGAGGGGAAGCCCCAGTGCAATCAGGAAGGTGTTAGGCTGTCCATCAGGCTCCCACAGCAAAGGGGCCAGGACAGAAAGCCATTGCTGGCCCTCCCCATCCCTGGGCAGCCCTTTCCCAGGCAGCAGAAGGAGCGGCAGGCAGGGCAGCAGAGGTGGACCGGGACACACACAGGAGAACGTGTGACTCACCCCAGCTCCTGGCACCAGCTCAGATCTTCAGCACCCCAACACTTTTCTCTCAACTCCCCTCCACCGCCAGGCTGGCCAGCGGCTCACACACACAGCCGATGCAGGCACCAAGCTGCCAGCAATGTGTGCTGGTGGTCTGCTCCATCATGGACAGCTCAGGGGGATCCTTCCTTACCACAGGGACCAGCCATTCCATTCTGGAGGTAGCTCCAGCTACCTCCTCAGCCAGTTCCCCTTTATCAGCTCCCTCAGGCAGCCCCTTTATAGCCCACAGGAGGGCCGGCCCTGTTATTAGCCCCACTGGCCACACCTGGAGCCCATCAGGAACAGGGGCCACAGGCAAGAACAAGCACCCAGGGACAAGGAGCTCTGAAGAGGGAGATGTAGGAAGAAAATGTAAAAAGCAATACTGCTTTTCCACTCTCCCACCCACCCCTGCCCTTGGGAAAGCCTGATGGAAACCATGAGACTTCAGGGTGTCCCTGCTGGGTGCCCCTCATTCCCCCTGATATCTACTGGTGATGGCATTTTGGGCCCAAGGAAGTGCCAGAGCGAAGTTTGGAATGCAAACAGTTTGTTTAAAACAGTTTGCATCTGGAGCAGCAGTTCTTGTAGTGGTGGGGGCAAGGCAGGTGCATGGAGCAGGGACAAGGGGAGGGGGACACAAAACATGGTAATGGGAGGCAGGTGCAAGGCACACCCATGGTGGGGGGGCGGGGGGGGGGAGGAAGGCAGGTGCACAGGGGGAGGATAGGGTGTGAGCTATGCACACCCATAAAGTGGGTACAAAAATCTGTCAGGGATAACCTGATTGAGGAAGATGAAGTTGACCTTGACAGCATTCCAGTATACCCTTGAAAAGACAGAAGAAGTGGATGAAGAATGTTGTAAACAAGTTTGAGGAAGTTATAAGAGATTGAGCAAGAAGAGACTGAGCAAGTAATACCACAGAGCAGAAACTTGGCAAGAGAACAGTAGGTACAGTGAGAAATACAGTAGGAGCTCCAGCCAATCATTATGTGAATGGAGGTGAATGGACAAAGCTATTGAGCGAATCATTTTAGCAGCCTTAGTGCATGAACAGGTGGACAGATAAGAAAGGTTATAAAAGGGTACGCTTTTTCTGCTGCACCATCTCAGCCATCTTGGTTTTTGCAACTTAATAAAGACTGCCTTCTTACATATACTCTTGTCGTTGTCCATCCCTACCATGAAAAAAAGCAGGCAAGGCAGGCCCATGGGAGGCAGGGACATGACAAGTAGGGCCAGGCACACACACGGGAGTCAAGGCCACAAAGATCGGGGTGGCATGGGAAAAACCCCACCTGAAGGCAGAGACAGGGGTATGGGGGGGGCATAGACAGGTGCAGATGTGGTGCACATCCTCATGCTACTCGATAATCTCACCTTCAGTCCTAGGAAAGGAAATGGGATCACAAACCCTTGTCACAAAAAACAAGTTGCCATCCTGCAGGAAGTTCAGAATTCCAGGAAAATCCAGTGCACCTATGTCTTGGTTTGAAAGACAGGTGTCTGTGGAGGAAGGCAGGAGCCTCCCTTGAAATGGAAAGTGCAACCCCCTTCCCTCCAAATTATTATAATTTTGAAATTAACGGGCGTTCAGGCAAAGATACGGGGAATAGGAATAACAGTTCTTTACTAATATATATATATATATATATATATATAAAAAACACAAGGCAGGGAAAAAACAAACAACCCACTGGTTTACACTGACAGAGTCAGGAATACAACCTGACACCCTGTTAGGGTGGCAGTAGCAGTCCGATAAGATGCTGGCTGCAGTCCTCCTGAAGCGATGGATGTAGTTCTGTGGAAGCAGCAATCAGGTAAAAGAGTCTGGTCTTCCTCCGAAGGTCCAGTGGTAGGTAGGTAGCTCTTGTCCTCTGGAACTCCAGTGGGGGGAAAAGCTCCTCTGGGAATCCACTGGAAGAAGGCTGCTAGGGTGTTCAAAATCTCTGTTTTTATTTGGCATGGACTGCTTGGCTCCTTCCCCCCCGCCCCCCCCACCCCCGGGCGGAGCATCTCACAATGGGATGGGGAGTCGTGAGGCAGTTCCTTGATGGGCCATTAACAGGAGATAGTCCAGGAGCGAGTTATCGATGAGTCAGGCGATAAGGCATTGTTGTGCCCAGTAACAGGAGATAGTCCGGGGGGGGGAGGCAGAGAGCACCGCCCCACCTGGTCTCAACAGCTCCTGAAGATGGTAATAGAATATTTTTTTCTTTTGGCACATTTTGCACTGTAACCCAGGACAACCTAGAACAAAACCACAGCAAAACTGTCAGTTAAAAAAGCTGTGTGTTTTAGAACCCTCTCATCACCCCTTAACACTCCGTATGAAACTGCTGACAAATAATAAAAAAAAAAAGCCCAAGCTGCATCCCAGGGCTCTCTCTACTGTGGGTGCTGCTGGAGCTTGCCCAATCCCACAGCTCTCACCTCGCCCAGAAGGAGCTCCCTGGGCAGAGCCCGGGACTCATCTACCCCAGGCCCCGCCCACTGCCTTTCCAAACATCCCCCGGGGAAGGGGCCGCCGCGGGGCACAAAGGTGAGAGCGTCCGGTGCGTAGCCCACTCACTGTAGGCGGTAGCAGGAGAGAGCGCGGCAGCGCGCACCCGGAGCTGCAGTACCGTCTTTTGGTCACAGGGTGGCAGCAGGGTGCGCGGCAGCGCCGCCGGGGCTGCATAACCGCTTTTTGGTCACAGGGTGGCAGCAGGGAGCGCGGAAAGCTCCGCTGGGCCTGCAGTACCGACTTTCGGTCACAGGGTGGCAGCAGGGAGCGCGGCAGCGCCTTCGGGGCTGCAGTACTGCTTTTCGGTCACAGGGTGGCAGCAGGGAGTGCGGCAGCGCCTTCGGGACTGCAGTACTGCTTTTCGGTCACAGGGTGGCAGCAGGGAGCGCGGCAGCGCCTTCGGGACTGCAGTACTGCTTTTCGGTCACAGGGTGGCAGCAGGGAGCGCGGCAGCGCCTTCGGGACTGCAGTACTGCTTTTCGGTCACAGGGTGGCAGCAGAGAGCGCCACAAATCGGTGTCACCGCACACGCGCGTGTACCACGCCCCAGTACCCAACCCTAGTCAAATCGTGGTAGCAGAGCGCGCCGCAGGCGGCCGCCAGCGCGCATGCGCGTACCCCGGCCTGCAGTACCGCACACCCCCCACGCGCAGGCAGCACAAAGCGCCGTTTCACGCAGCACCCCCGTGCGGTCACAGCGGCGCAGCAGCACCTGCGTCTTTCTCTGACACTGGGGGTACAGGGGGACCCGGAGAGGGGTGGGGGATGACCGACACCAACGGCTCTCCCCGGCATAACCCACAGACGAGCACTCACCTGCCACAGCCCACGAGACAGAATCCATGCTCGATGCCTGCCCCCCGCCGGATCATCGACGCCGGCTGCCGCACAGCAGAGGGGTGGCAGGGCGTCCGCCAAAGGACAGTGCCATGGCTCTTGCTCGCACTCGGCTCTGCCACATTCCCCGTCTCGGACCACGCCCGGACGGGCTCCCCAGAGCAACAACTGCCCCTTTCCCCACCGGACAGCCGTGGCAGAAAGCTTGGACAGAGACAGAGCTGGCCCCGCGGGGCGAGAGCGCTGAGCCACCGGCAGGCAAACCTGGGGGGGGGGGGGGGGGGGGGGCGAGCTGCTGCGCAGCACCGGACACTCACAGCAAGACATCGGGAAACAAAAGGCCCCAGCCATAGTTCAGCACATTAGAAGAACAACACAGAAGCAAGGAGAGGAATTCAATAGAACGAGGGACAGGAGAGCAGTCGAACTGAAGGAGACCAGCCCGAAATACAGACACATCCTCTACAAACCAGAGTGATTTGAATACTTAACACTCCATAGAAAGACAAACAGATACGATTTCCAACCCCTTCTTAGCAGAAAAGCAACTGCTCTTGCTCATGTTTGATGCCCTTCCTTAGAGCGCTGCTGCAGAACAAGGCTGTACACCCCCATCTAGATCTATGCTTACACCTGTCTCCAAAATACACAGTTGTTATTTGACTCTGCTCCTGCCCCACCTTGTTCTATCATGTCACATGATTAGAAACCAAGTACTTCAGAGCGCTCTGTCAAAACACAGGGAAGAAACTCAGTAACATGCAGCTGCCTCTGGCTTGGAAAGAGTTAGAGAAACCCCTGACCGCTTAAGTACACCTCATACATTACATGCTGTACTGATTCGGCAGCGAGTTTAAACCGCGTTAGTCATTCTGCCAATTATACAATTTTAACTTTCTCTAGAGTTTCATATATGACAGGAAAAGATCAGTGAAATAATAGATCCCCCACATGGTTTTACTCATTAAAAAGAAAAAAAAAAGAAATTCAAATCCCCAGGGCTGCAACAGGTAAGGCCACCGAACAGGACTGGCAGATGCACTAAGGCTTCTGGCTGTACCAAAGCACGCAGAGGAACATTTTTTAATCGTATCTCGACCGTTGCAACCAAGAATGTAAAGACCAGCGACGCCATCCACTTTTGGAACACTTGCTGTGCTTCAGTCTTTGGAAACAAATTGACTTTGCTGTTGTTTTGTTTTTCAAAAGAGGGCAAAAAGTCTCACTGCTCATGACTTCTACAGCCAAGCACACAGAGTCCGACAGGCAGTTCGTACAACGCAATTTCTTTGAAGGAGAAAGATTTCCATTCCAGGAAAATCCCTTTTCCAACTGAAATCAAAGTTACGCACTGCAGGACAACGGTCCCTGGTCCCTCAGCTTCGCTTCCAGAGGGCTGGGGATCCGCGTCCATCCTCAGCAGAAACCACATCAACTAACCTGATTACTCCTGCAGTTGCCACGTTCCTCCTCATCGCCTACAGAAAAAAAAAAAAAAAAACCCACACACACCGCTGACAGTGGTAGCTGTCACACGGGTCACCACAGACCTCCTCGAAACACCCTCCTCCTCAAAAGGAACGTGGTCTTCCGCTCAACTGCTCCGCACCGATTCCCGTGTTGGACGCTGCAGCTGTCATCGCTTGCGGCCCCCCTAAGGTAGCAACAGACAGAGAAATACCGTCACGCTTGGGAGAAATCACCAGCCCCACGCTCCTCCTTGCTGCTCCTTAGCTCACCACCTCAAAAGCTCACCCAACTCCAAAGGCAGCTGCGTAACACCTGCACAAACGCACAGAAACGCTTGACCGAGCTGCCGCAGGATGCTCCACTCTTGGACGCCGGCCCGGCTGACAACCGCCTCGCCTCCTCAGGCCGCTGGTCGGCGCGCAGCTTCGCCCCTCCGAGGCTATGTGCGTGACCTGCGAAAGCCAAAACAAAAGGCACGTGCTGAGATACCGCCCGAAACCACAGCCTGCCCGTGCCCATTCCCCTCTCCTCCTCCTCTACCTCGGCCGCCCACCCACCCTACCTCTGCCAGCTGCCGCGTTGAGGCTCCGGTACCACCTGTAAAACACAACCCATAAGGGATGCTTATAAACTTCACAAACGACACAACGCCTGAAAAGTAACTTCTCTGCTGCAGCCCACCAGTCCCAGCTCACCTCGCCCCAGCCACCCGCAGTGCCGATACCCTGCTTCGCTCGCTACTTCGTGCCTTTGGAATACAACAAACCTACCAAGACCTGTCAGCTGCTCACACAGCCATCGGCCGCATCTGCCCGCTGACACTGCGTGCCAACCCACCTTCTTATGGCCGCTCCCCCGCCCCTCCTCTAACCCTTTGGTGCACGGCTCGTCTCACTGCATCTGAAAACGGCATCGAACGAGTCACCCGGCTGCGGAGCAACAGCTTAACGGTTCCGGAGATCTCCTTTCCATGTAGGAATACCCTCTAGACTCCAACAACAGCCAGCCAGCCATCACAGAAAACCAAAGCCAAAGCAACACCTGGCCCTACGCGTACGACCCTTAGCACCTTCCACCCCGGAAGTCAAATGCCACGGCCCCTGACGAAAAGATACGGCCGCGGCCGCAACCGCAACGGTGGACGCGCGAGAAGCCGGGCCCCAAGACCCAACATCCACAGGATGCGGAGAAGTCATCGTCCCAGAAGAGGGCTCCGTGAGAACAGACCGCTCGACAGCGGATACCCCAGCGCATCCTGGACCACTCGTCACCTTCTCGGACACGAGACATGCTGGACAGATCTGTGTGTGGAGCTTCTCGCGCGAGACGGGGAGCGCTCGGTCGGCGGTACCCCGGTGAGTCGAGGAGCACGAGACCCTCGGTGCGGCTACCGATGCGCCCGCCTACCGCAAAAGAATAAACCTCCGGAGCATTGAGACCTCATTAATGTGCAGTATAGCGCACACGGAACAAGCACCACCGACCGCCTCCTTACCACTGAACCCCTCAAGGAATCACAGCGGCGGTCAGCTGACGGAAAAACCATGGCGGCTGAAAGATCTAACACAGGCACCTTACAACCACAGAAACCGGTGCTAAACACACAACAGGTGAAAAACTACACGGAAACATAACTGCTGTGACCGGCACTACGACACGTCTCATCAGGCGCGTCATGAAAAAGTCAGAAACGGAGTCATGGGAAGGCTCGCGTGCCCGGGCCTACGACAGAAGACAGACCCTGGCTGGAGACTGTTACCAGCGCAAAGAACGCAGACCCTCTTCTCTGAGAAGTTCTGGGGAAGATGCCTTCTCGAGAAACTCTCAAGCTCCGTATACAGGCGAGTACAAGATGCTCACCCTAACCCTCGCTGGACAATTTCACCATCAGTCCTATTAAGAGAGAAAAAAGAGCATAGATCAAGACATCAGCAACTTACACAGCACACAGTAAAAACGGTGGGGAAAAAAAACAAGGTTCCATCTCCCATAGTCAGGAATTCCAGAAAAATGCAATGCATCTAAAATTTAAAAAAAAAAAATGGCAGGCTATTAAACCATTTTGCCACCCCCAAACCCTCAGCGGAAAACCGCCAGCCTGAAACAACAAAAACAACTGCATAAAAGGGTACTTCCTACTATGCCTACAGCCGAACCTCGGCCGGTCTCGAAACTCTTCCCTCACACCGACGCCTCCGCTTCTTGCCGTGAGCAAACCCCCGACGCCCGCGCAGCCCAGCCGGCTCCAAGAGCTGCCGCCAGCGACCAGACCAGCGGAGCGCCCGCACCGCAGCAGCCCCGGAGCAGAACGGGCTCCCTGTGCAGAGGCCAGGGCTCGTACACCCGGGGCCCTGCTCACCACCCTTCCTGCAATCCCCTGGGAAAGGGGCTGGGGCGACCCCCAGCAGACACAAGGGCGGCCGGAGGAGCAGCGGGGAGTTTCCTCACCTGCCTCCGTGTCACGGGGTACAAAGCACTGAGCAAAGACAGCGACCCGTACCGCAAAGGCCGATACCTGCTCTTCTACTGCAGGTATCTGCGGCACCAGCAACGTGACCGGGCAGGGAATTAAACTAACGGAACCGCTTTAACTGGGAGAATAAGGACACAAACCTGAGCCAGGTGCAGTCAGCAACATCCCCGGGGAGGAACCGGCAACCAAGTCCTCAGCGCTGCCCCTGGGAGACACAAAGAACGGCCAACTGTTGTCCACAGCGACGGCCACCCCTTTCCCCAGGCAGGAACCCCTCCTTCTGCAGGAGCTCCTGGAGACGCCCCCTCCTGCCCCAGACCATTGCCAACGGCACCCGTGCTTATGGGGCAATAAAGCACGTTCGCGGGTCAGCTTGCTGCTGCGAGGGCAGGGTCTGGGGTGGTCAGGGGCTACGGGACAGGTGCTGGAGCTGTGGGCAGCTGCATGGGGCGCGCAGGCCGGAGCACTTTTCCAGGGGGTGGGAAGGCCTCCAGGTGCCCGGAGGCAGCCATCTGCCCCTCTTCCTCCTTCCTCTCCACCAGCTCACAAAACCCCTGGGAGCTGCCCTGACGGGGCCCGACGTCTGCTGTCGGCACTCTCGGGCAGGCGTGCCCTAGCAGCACCATCCCCTGGGGCTGCGGCCCCATGACACAGAGCGGCCATCGCCATCAGCCTCGCTGGCTCCCTCCGGGGCTCCTCCGGCACCAGCCCGCAGCTGCAGCCATGGCCCCTTACCCCCGCTGTGTACCTGCTCCCCTGGACTCTCTGACCGCTGCTCAGCAAGTACAAAGGAGACAGAGCGAGGGTTTATTTGCAAACCCATCTAAGTGCGAGGAACACGCCTGCTCTGGGGCTCAGAGCCCGTCCACTCACCCTTCCCTGGGACCGCTCGGCAGTCCACGCTGGGGCAGCAGGTACGGAGAACGAAAACACAGCCATGGGGAGCTGGGCAGAGGAACAGAAAGAGAAAAATAAGGTGAGGGAGAGGAACTGAGGAGCAGAGAAAGAGAGGTACCGGGAAAAGAACAGAGAGGGGGAGACACAGATAAAGAAAGGACACAGAGTCCTGGTCTGTGGAAGGAAAACGGGGTCAGGGAGCCAGGCGAGGGAAAAGAGCACACCCACCAGCCCTGTGCCCAGGGGGCAGCAGCGGCCTTTCCTCACGGGGAAGTGGCAGCGGGCACGGCGGCCCCATCCCACAGGCCCTGCAGCATCGCGCGGCCGTTACCGGCGGCGCCCGCCGGCAGGACAGCCTGCTGCTCGCCGGATGCAGCGCTGAGCATGGCGCCCGAGCCGGACGCCCGCAGGCAGCCATGCGGCCCTGGCAACGAGCCCACAGCTCGTGCGGCGGCTGTGGCGAGGGCTGGGCCGTGCCGCAGGAGCGGGGGGCCATCACTCGACCCCCGCAGCGCAGCACCTCCTCCCCTGGGCTCCCTCACAGCCCCTCGCCTGCTGTGAAGGGACTGCAAACGCAGCTGGGAGGGCAAAGGAGACTGCGAACGTTTCTTCAGTCACGCAGGTAGCGGATGCAGCGAGAGCGCCTGAGGCAGGGAACAGGATGGCGAGAGAAAGACAGGGACAGGGAGCCCGACAGGTGGAGAAAGAAGCAGCAGGGAGAGAAGAAGAGAGGCAGCAGATAGAGGGAGAAGGGAGCAGGGCAGAGACCGACAAAGGAGGACGGAGACGCAGGACAAAACTGGGACAGGCAGCACGACAGAGAGGAAGGAAAGAAGAACAGGGGCAGGAAGCTGGACCGAGACACATGGAGAAAGACAACAAAGAACAGGGCAGAGAGGGAGGATGAAACAACAGGGACAGGGAGCCAAGACAGCCAACAATGGAGGGAAGGGGCGGGGGTGGGGGGAACAACAACACGGTACAAACCACAGAGCTACACACTACAGGTGGAAGAATTAAAAAATAGAGCCGGGGAGCCAGAAAAAAAAAAAAAAAAGCTGGAGAGCAAAAAGTATAGCGATTCATACAAAAAGGGAGGGAATATTAAAATAGCGTCATCAGGGAGCCAGAGAAAGCGAGACGGAGAAAGGACAAAAGCAACAGGCTACAGGGCAGAGAGGGAGGAACTCATGAGCAGCAACAGAGCTCCGGCCAGAGAGAGACGGAAAAAAGTACAAGACTGCAGGGGCTGCAGGGCAGAGAAGGAAGAATTGACCAACAGGGACAGGGGACCAGACAGAGCGTGATCGAGAACAGAAAAAACCAGCAGCGGGCTACAGGGAAGAGGAATTCAAGAGCAGGGACTGGGAGCTGGACAAAGAGACAGAAAAAAAAAAAAAAAACCACGAAACAGTGATGGGCTATGAGACAAATAAGGAGGAAAGAAAAAACAGCAGCAGGGAGCCAGACAGAAGAGACTGAGAAACACAGACAAATAGCTTGGGGCTATGGGACAGAGAATGTGGAATGAAAAGGCAGAGAGAGGGAGCCAGACAGAGAGCAGGGGGAAAATCCAGACAGGCTACGGAGGGGCAGAAGAAGGAATTAAAATCTGGGGACAGAGAGCTGAACAGAGAGGGATGGCGACAGCAGGGAATAGCAGCGGGTGCAGGAGTAAGAGGGAGAAAATAATCGATAGGGACAGGGAGCTGGATACAGAGGGTCAGAGAAAGGTGAAAATAGGGGTAGGGTAGAGGGCAGAGAGTAAGAATTAAAAAATGGGGGCACTGAGACACAGAGATGGAGAGAAGAAAAAAGCAACAGGCTACACAGCAAAGGAGGAGGAATTAAAAAACACGGACAGGAAGTGCGAAAGTGAGAAGGGGCTGGGGGGGGTGGGGTGGGCCGGGGACTCCAGGACACACGACTCCTGACAGGCAACAGGACAGAGAGGGAGGAATTAAAAGGGAGGGACTGGGAGCTGGGAGAGGGGGAGAAAGAAAAAGAATCACGGCACACTACAGGGCTGAGAAGGAAGAAACTGAACAGGGACAGGGAAACGGCCAAAGAGAGCCCAACGAAAGAAAATGTGCCGATGGGCTACAGGACAGAGAGGGAGGAGTGAAACAACAGGGAGCCAGAGCCAGGCACAGAGAGATCGAGACAGAAAAAACAGCCAGGAGCAACGAGGCGGGGCAGGGGTGGGGGGAAGCTGCGAGGATCTGGAGCCAGACAGAGCAACAGCAAAAGAAAATGACAACGACAAGCTCCAGGGAGGAGCGGGAGGAATGAAAAGACAGAGATGAGGGGCCGGACCCAGTGTGACACACGCAGGAAGCACAGCAACAGCTGGAGGGCAGAGAGGGAAGAATTAAAACACAGGGACAGGGCGCCAGAGGTGGAGTGGGGAGACAGATAAAGGGGGAGAGGGCAGACAGAAAGACAGGCTACAGGGAGAAGCAGGAGGAATTAAAGAAATGGGATCCACAGCCGGACAGAGAGAAGGAGAAAGCAGCACAATCACCACAGGCTACAGGGCCCAGAAGGAAGAAACTGAAAAACAGGGAAGCGGGAGCCGTCCAGAGAGAGATATGAAGAAAGGGAAGATAGCGGGGAGCCGCCACACGGCAGCAAGGGAAGGATTAAAAAGATGGGGCAGGGAGCCGGACAGGGAGCGATGGAGAAAGAAACAAAGCCCCTTGATGGGCTACAGGACAGAGAGGGAGCAACTGAAGACTCGGGGAAAAGGAGCAGGACAGAGAACGGAAAACCAGTGACGGGCCACAGGGCAGAGGGAGGAACCACATATGTGGGGAGAGGCAACTGGCCAGAGAGAGATGAGGACAGACAGATAACAGCAGTGGGCTACAGGGCTGAGAGAGAAACTGAAAAACGGGGACCGAGAGCCGGGAACAGGAGACACGCAGAAACACCAAATCGCAACAGGCCACAGGACAGAGAGGGAAGAAATAAACATCTGGGACCAGGAGCAACCTACAGAGAGACGTCGGGAAACGGAAGTTTCAAGAACAATGCATACGAGGCAGAGAGGAAGGCATTTTTAGAAGTGGGTCAAGACAGGGACAGGGAGCCCAACAGAGACAGAGAGAACAAGAAAGCAACAACGGGCTGCGAGACAGACAGGGAGCAATTGAAAAATCCCAGCAGGGAGAGACGGCAAAAGGAATGAAATCGCAACACGAACTTCGAAAGCGACAGGCTGCAGGGCAGAGAGGGAGGAATTTTAAAAAATCCGGATCTTGTGCTGGACCAAGAGAGACCGAGCAAATAAAAATGGTGAGGCCTAAAAGGGCACACAGGAAGGAATTAAACAACAGGGACAGAGAGCCAGACAGAGAAAAGTCCTGACAGGCTTCCAGAGAGAGAGGGGAATTTAAAATTAGAGACCAGGAGCTGGACAGAGAGAGACTGAGAAAGGGGAGGGGGGAAAAAAAAAAAAAAAAAAAAAAAAAGACAGGGGCGGGCAAGGGGGAAATCACAGCACCATGTGAAAGACAGGGGGCCAGGGGAGGGATAGGGAGGGCCTGGGACACACAAGTGGGGCGATGGGGCCCCGAGGGCCCAGGACTCACCGCATCCCTTGTTCTCAGTGCTGCCAGGAGAATTTGCCCGTTCAGACGCTTCCTTCTCTTCCTCTCCTCCCTTCCTCTTCTGCAGCTCCGGTCACATGGTGGTTCTCCACCTAAAAGATTACATGGCTGTCTCAACTCTTGCGAGACAAGGCTTCCTAGACATGTAGCCTCGCTCGTTCATGCATCACACGGCCGTACCATGCCATGGGTTACGCACATGGACTCTCCGCTTGCCTGCGGCGGGAGGCAGCTGCCGGCCGGCCGGCCTCTGATTCCTTCTTCTTTCTCTGGCCTCTCCAGCTTCAGCCGCAGCAGCTCCTGTCCACTGCCCACAGCCAGCAAGTGCTCCGCCCGCCCCTTTTTGCCCCCACGCCGCGACGAGAGCGAGGTCAGGCAGAGACAACCCAGGCAAGACCGAGGCGGGTGCAGACAACAGCATCCTCAGGGGAGGAAGGGACACCTGTGCCCTCAGTGCAGCCTCTGGGAGACAAGGAGAATCAGTGACCATTATGACCGTAGATCATCCCCGGCCAAATCGCCTCCTTCCACAGCAGCTTCTGGAGATGCCACTTTTTCCCTGCACTGCAGTTAATGGTATCCACGTTAAGGCAGAATCAAGTGCATCCGAGGGCCAGCTTGCTGCCATCACAACAGGATGACCTGGGGAGACAGGCTGCAGGGGAGGTGCTGGAGCTGGGGGCAGCTGCGCGGGGCCAGCGGGGCCGGGGAAGGCTCAAGGGGAGCTCTGGCGAGTTGGGAAGGCACCCGGCGCCTGGAGGGGCGTCCGCCTCCTTCCCCTCTTCCCTCCCACCAGCTCCCGGGAGCTCCCCGGGGCTGCCCGCCGCAGCACGGGCCTTGAGGCTTCCCGTCCCGCCACCCCCGGCGGCCAGCGGCCAGCAGAGACTCCCGCACCCGCCGAAGGAGCTCGCTCGCCTCACCGCCGACCTCGCCCCTCACCCGCCGCCATGCTGCTCTCGCGCACCGCGCATGCGCGAGCCGCCGCCGGCGCGCCGGAAGGGCCACGCCCGGCGCGCGACCGCCGCGCTGCGGGACCGCGCTTTGGCCGCGCGGCAGCAGTGCCCGCCGGGCGGCGCGTGCCCGGGGCGGCCCCGGCACTGCAGCCCCGCGCGTTGCGCGCCGAGCGCCCGCCGGCCCCGCGCCCCTGGGGCGGGAGGACACGCCCCCGGCGGGGCGGGAGCGGGGAAGGGGCGGGTCTGAGCTTGGGCTGGGGGCGAGGGGCAAGTCGGGGGGTGCAGGCGGCACCCGAGGGGCGGTGGGAGGGCGGTGCCGAGCATGGTGGGGCGGAGGGGGCACAAGGTCGGAGGGCAGGGGGTTCGGGGGAACGTCCCGCAAAAACCTCGCATGGGGCAACATCTCCATGGGAATCACTTGGGGGGGGGGGACGGGACGGGGGGACGGACGACAGGGATGGGGGGGGGGGGGGGGGGGGGGGCGGGCAGAACAGCGGGGAGGAGACCCTCTGGGCCCCGGACTCTCCCCACCGGACAGCCCCGGCTGCAGCACCCGCGGGTCCCCGCTGGAGACAGAGCCAGGAGCCTCCGGCCGCAGGGCTGGCGCCGCCGGGCGAGCACGCTGAACGGCCGGCAGGCAAACCTGGGCAGGGGGAGCTGCCGAGCAGCACCAGACACAACACGGCAGCTCAAGAACAAAAATCCCAAGTTATGTCTCAGCATATGAGAAAAGTAACACAGGAGAAAGCAGAAGAATTCAGTGAGAATGAGGGATAGGATAGCAGTTGAGCTAAAGGAGGTCAGCTCAAACTACAACACATCTGTTCAAAGCCAGAGCCATCGGTACGCTTAAAAAAAAATTAAAAAAAAAAATCAATACTAAGACTCATCAATACAATTTTGAAAGCATTCTCAGCATAAAAGCAAACACCCTTGATAGTGCTGGAAAACGTCTCGTCCCTTTCTCACAGCACCCCTGGGGGGAGATACACCCCCCACCCCCCCCCCACCCGTGAGACCGCAGGAAGACCTCGTACCATCCTCGGACTCACCACAACAGCTACAGCCCTTGCGCCGCCGCCGCTGCTGCTGCACGTCTCGCTTGCTCAGTCAATAAATCTGCAGAGTGAAGTGTAAAACTCTAAATAAACATAACAAAGTCATGTTTAAAACGTTCTTTAAAGAAAGAACAAATCTCAGTCGTTCACTTTATACCGAAAAGGCACGTGGATGTTCATGTACATCCAACAACAATGCTCACACTATCAAAGTATTTGATTTGATGTTTGCGTTAACTGCACTCACCCAGCTGCAAGCAGATACCATTAAATCACCTGTCTCCAAAATACACCGTTCCCATCCGACTGGGGGGTTTCTTGTGCATTACACCATTAGGAGGGACATCTGGGCAGCTGCACCGCCCAGGAGAGATGCCACCCAATGGCCAGGGAAATGCACCACCGAAAGCCAGACAGAAATAAAGTACTTTGGAGTGCTCCCTCCAAATATGGGGAAAACCACCCATAACATTCAGCAGCCTCTCTTTTTAAACACATAGAAGAAATACCAAATTGCTTAAACACCCTCTTCAATCGTACCCTGAAGCTCGCGGGCGGTTACAGTTTAAACAAGGCAAGTCCATTTGTATATTACACAACATGAACTGTTTGGGGTTTTTTCCTATCAGAAATGAAACTTATAAAAAATTAGTAAGATAAGAGATCCCCATACTATTTTACTTTGGGGACACACACACACACACGACACACACACAGATGGGACCATGACGGACAGGGATGACGACACAATGCAGAAATCAACCACCCAGTTCTGCAATGCTTAAGGCTACCAAACAGGACTGGAAGATTTGCCAGAGAGAGGTGGGGGGAAAAAACCCACCAAACAAGCAAAAAAACCCCAAACAACAAAACAAAACAACACAACACAAAAAAAAAACCAACCCACGACCTTGATTGCTCTTAGTACAGATGTCAGTATCTCAGTCAGGTTTTCACGTACCCCTATGAGATATTTTAAACACTTAAGGACTGAAAAAGGAGAAAGCTTTTATCTGGAACACAGTCCATTTCTTCAGAACATCCAAACTCTGACGCACAGTTTCTTTCCCCTTTCAGCACCATACGATTCTCACAGAATCGTTTCTCAGCAAGCACACAAAACAGAAAGCTACGCACGCTCTCAGGAAGAGCAAATAAACGGAGGGGAGTACACTTCACACAGGCACAACGTGCTCCAGAACAGACCTTATTTTGAGTGTTTCTGCTGAAGCACTTCCTATCAAAACTAGAGAAGGAGAGCTGGCACGTTCTTCACGTTCACTTTAAAGTCCGTACTACAAGTACCTGGGGAAAAACGCAGACGCACGGGGCAGACGTACCTTGTCCTTGTAGGCCACTCGGGATCCTCTGGGCCAGTCTTGTACCTCCAGGGCAGAAGAAAGGGTCACCATGGTGAAATGATGCCAGTTGATAGTCTGCTGAGAGAGGAAAAAAAAAAAAAAACAAGCCACCTTTTAGCACAAAGCGGGCTAGGAATCGAAAGCTTCCTATTTCGGCGAAGGTTTGCAATGACTACAACCGAGTGGAGGAAAAAGCATTTTGCATCATCTTTGGTACAGCTGTTGAGACAGGCCACTAGAGATTTTGGTTTTCATAGAAAACTGGGTGCTTTCTGTCTTTTTTTTTTTTTCTTTTTTTTCTCCTTCTGACTCATTGGCAGCTTCAGTCTCACCAGAACTCCCTTCCTTAGATCGACACAGATAACTACGCACCTTTTCTCAAGCCTACATAGAGCCAGGGTTTCCTCACCCTAGACATCCCAAATCGAATACTATCCTTAAAATGTACAGCGACCCACCTGCCCTTGTCAACTGCCTCCTTGCAGAAACTGCCCCTTCACAGCTCGTCCCCGTCTCAGCGGATTGTCCTGCTGGAGGATGAAGTGCAGAAGATGCGTATCCCCACAGCATTTGTCTGTGAGGGTACATGTTCAGAAATACTCTGAATCTGTAAGACAGACAGGTGTAATTTCTGCGATTTCAATCATCAGAACTCAATTGTGAGGAAACAAACTAATGTTTAAATGAAGGGTCTGTACGCTACAGTCCTAGGAGAGGGGCAGGGGGGAGAAAGGCATTACAAATTGGAAAAAAAAAAAAAAAGGGCATGATTCGGAGCTCCCAATCATGACGGAGCGGTGGGGACAGTAACAAAAGCAAAGACAAACAGCAGCAACGTTAAGTGAAATCCAGCTTTAATTCTGATCACGTCTTTAAGAGACTCCCCAAGTCTATACCTCAGTCCTACGAAGGACTAGTCCTTTTTTTTGAAGGACAAGTTGTTTTTTTTTTTTTAACACATAAAAGTCCCAGACTGAGGGCTCCACGGAATAGCATGTGGACTGAACCACAGGACAAGCAGTCATCAACACTCTAATGAAAAAACCAAATCGACTATAAACCAAGTTTAAACATCACTGTCCATCCTGTTTCTTTGGTTACATTTCTACCGGCATCTAGGTGCTCAAGAGTTCACTGTCCTCACACCACAGGTTACTGACAATGTACTCGGGCATCTAAAAATAAAAAGCCATCTCCACCCCACCCATAAAATCAGGGTGAACCACGAGAAGAGAAACTCTCAAGGCGGCAACAGGCAGCTCTGCACTTACCACGGAGGAAAGTCTGTTCCTCGGCCCGGAAAAAAAAACACTCTCGACTCCCAAGGGACCTCCCGGGGAACGAACCGTGCTCCATTAACGGCGTTTTGTCCCCAGCTTCTCTGCCCCGGGCTTGGGTGGGGAGGGGCGGCGGGGCCCTTCCACTCGCCCTGGCCCCTCCGCGCTCCCCCAGCCCCACGTGGGCCATCGCCCAAGCACCGACCGCATCCGCCCGCGCGGGATCTCCCTCGTGGGACGCGGAACGCGACGCCGGGAAGAGGCGGCGGAACAGGAACCTCTTGGTCAGGTCGCCCGGCCAGCGGCGAGAAGACCGAGCCAGGTTCTGCCCGAGGGGCCGGGCAGGGCCCCCTGGAGCCCCAGCCGGCCCGTTTCCGTCCCCTTTGCCCGGCACGCGCTTGCCCCGCCCACCACCGACGCGCCGGAGGGGCCGGAGCCGGCGCGCGAACGGGCAGAGGGCGAGGGGCGGAGCGGCAGCGGGGCTGCCTTACCGGGAGGCAGCAGACGGCGCCAGGCAGCCCCCGCGGTGTCGCATGGCCGCTGCGGGCGAACGGCAGCGTGGAAACAGCGAACGACACCGCGGGTCGGGGCTGCAGTACCTGCCCTTGGCCGCATGGTGGCAGCAGAGCGCCGCAAAGCGAACTGAAACGCGCAGAAAGCCCATTTAAGAAGCGCGGGCTCTGAGGAAATCCGGGGGCGATGGACAGAAAAGGCAGCGAACGTGCCCCTCCAGCCCGTATCCGGGGCTACACTGCAACAGCTGCCCTGTCCCCCGATGACCCCTCACTAGCCAGGGAGGGGCGTCGAGAAAAGGGGAGGAGACCTGCGGGTCGAAGTGAAATCGGGTTTAACGAGACAGCACCACTACCAACAGAGGCATGCAAAGTTACACTGGGCCAAATGAACGTGCAGCAGCCACGATCGACAGGAGAGGGGTCCTCGGGAGCAAGGAGAAGCAGGGAAAGGAGAGAGCCCTGCAGGAGCCCCGCGGGAGATCCCCTTCCTCAGCAAACCTTCCCCCTTTATACTGAGCATGACACAGTGGTCTGGGCTACACCTGTAGCTGACTCAAACTGCTAACAGCCTGCTGAGCATTGCTGGGCTGTGATTCTGGACCAGCCAAACCATGACAGTGAAACACAGACAGGCAAGGCTGTAGACAGAAACTTTTAAAAGCGATGGGGATTAAGGAAATAAGGGAAAAAAATAAAAATAGTAATGGAGAAGTAGAAAGAAAAATCTGTAAAGCAAAGGCACTGAAGAAAAAGAAAAAGTTAAAACTTAAGATATCAAAAAGCAAAGAGTAGATGTAGAAAATACAGTGTAAGCAATAGGGATTAGGGAAATAAAGGGGAAAGATATAAAAATACAGAAAGTGACAGCCAACAAAAATGGAGACAGAGAAAGAAAAATTTAAAAGGATGGTGGTGAGGAAAGATAAGGCATAATTAAAAAATAAAGACAGGATGTGGGATAAAAGTAGATAGAAATCTTTAAGAGCAACAGGGTACAAGAAACAGAAATAATTTAAAAATAGGGTCGGGGAGGTGGATAGAAGAAAATTGAGGAAGAATTTTTTTTTTTTTTTTTAAGTGAGAGCATACAGGACAGAGAGAGGAATTAAAAAGGAGGGACAGGGTGCCAGAGGGAGGGAAAATGAGAAAGAGAAATTGCAATGCAGTGAGGCACAAGAAACACGGGAAAGCATTAAGAAATTGGGAGAGGGAGCCAGAAAATGGGACACCATGAACAAGAGAGGGCTGGAGAGGGGGACAAGGGTGTAGAGAGGAGAGCTGAGAGATTGCACCAGAAAATAGGGACCGAGAGACAAATCGGAGAGATGGGGAGTGAGGCAGAAGGGACTGACGAGACAGAGGCAAAACAAGGGCCGGGGACAAATTCTAAAGCAACAGGGAAAAAGAAACATAGGCAAGAAATTAAAAATAGAAACAGGGAGCCAAATAGAAACACATGTAGAACAAATATTTCAAAAAGCGATGGAGTACGGGAAACACAGGCAAGAAATAACACATGGGGGCAGGGTGACAGATGGAAGAAGCAAAACTGAAGAAGTGGTTGGGTAGAGGACACAGAGGGAAGAATTAAGAACTAGAGTCAGGGAGATGGACAGAGGGAAAAGCAGAAAGAATATTTTAAATGTGAAAGGGTACAAGAATTAAAAGAATAGGTATATGGACCTGCGTAAAGGGATGCAGGCAAAAATGTGAAAAACAACAAGATACGAGAAACAGGCAAGAAATTAAAATTAGGTCAGGGAGGGGGAGAGCAAGAGAGAGGTTGCAAGAAAATTTAAAAAGCGACTGGGTTCAAGAGACTTAAGTGAGAAGTTAAAAGACAGGAACGGAGAGGTAGAAACTTTCAAAAGCAATGGGGTACAAGAAACATGCAAGGAGGAAAAAACAGGAACAGAGAGCCCAGTAGAAGCAAACTGCCATGGGTTGACCTTGGCTGGCTGTTGAGTGCCCACCAAGGTGCTCCATCACTTCCTTTCCTCAACCAGAGGAAGAAAATACAACAAAAGCGCTAGTGGAAACCCACCACACTTCCCACAATCAACAGGGACCTGGATAAATGGAGGCAGGGAGAGAGGGAGACCTAGAAATGCCCTTTTCACAAGCAATAGGGCAGAATGAGAACAGAGCTCGTGGGGTGCCAGGAAGGAAACGACATAGAAAGGAAAGGTAGAAGGTGACACTTTACAGGGCAATGCTAGCAAAAGAGCAAAAAGCTTTGGGGAACTAGACAGCCTGAAAGGCAGACAGAGGCAGGGACAGGCAAGGAGGCAGGCAGAGATCCAGAGAACCGGGGCAGGGATGGCCCTGGACACACACGAGGGGACACGTGGCTCCTGGTGACAACGGCAGACCTTCACCGCCCCGAGGCTTTTCTCTCTGTCTCTGCCCCTTCCTCCTCCACAGTGCCAGCTGCCTGACCTTAGGAGCAGGCGGTGGGTGACTCAATGCACTTCTCTCACGAGGTTTCCTGGACATGCAGCAGCTCACACGTGTGCAGCCAACAGAGGCGCCAAGGTCCTGGTGCTGTGTTATGGTGGCATTCTCTGTTGTGGATGGGTGGGAGGGATCCTTCCTTGCCACAGGGACCAGCTGGAGACAGTTGCCTGTGGAAGCCCCTTGGTTTGACTCCTCAGCCAGCTCCTGCAGGCAGGCATGCCCAGGCAGCCCCCTTCATAGCCCAAAGTAGGGCCAGCCCCATCATTAGCCTCAGTGGCCACACCTGCCCCAGCTGGAGCCCATCAGGAACAGGTGCCTGGGCAAAGCCCCACAGCACATGGCCCCCTCCCCGGCACCTGCCCACAGCCACGAGCTCTGCACCCAGGGGCTTGAATACCATCCAGGGGCACAGAGGAGGCAGGAAAAGTTTACTCACCTCTGCCCAGAACAAATCCTGGCACTGAGCTGGCTACAAGGCTCGGTGTGCAAACACAGCAAACGCAGCAGGAGAGAAGGGAAAAAGCAGGAGGAAGGTAGAGAAGAGGTGGGGGACAGGCAGCCAGTAAACGGGATGCTGCAAACAGGAGAGGGACAGGGAGCAGGACAGTAGCATAGAGAGAGGAGTACTGGGACACTGAGCAAAAAACCCAGGGAGAGATGGAGGAATACATAAGAGCGAGGAGGAGCAGGAGAGAGAGGCCAAAGGGACCAGCAGGACCACAAGGCAGGGACAAGACAAGGGACAGGGAAATATTGTAAAGCAATAGGGGAAAAGAAACAGAGGCAAGAACTAACACATAGGGTCAGGAAGACAAAAAGAGGGAGCCTTACAAAGACAATGTAAAAAGTGACACCATTTCCACCCCCGTCTTGACTTCCACATTTTCCCTGACTTCGCACCCCATCTCAGCCTCCACTTTCTTCCAGCCCTGCCTCTCCCCCTGGCTTGAGGGGAAGCCCCAGTGCAATCAGGAAGGTGTTAGGCTGTCCATCAGGCTCCCACAGCAAAGGGGCCAGGACAGAAAGCCATTGCTGGCCCTCCCCATCCCTGGGCAGCCCTTTCCCAGGCAGCAGAAGGAGCGGCAGGCAGGGCAGCAGAGGTGGACCGGGACACACACAGGAGAACGTGTGACTCACCCCAGCTCCTGGCACCAGCTCAGATCTTCAGCACCCCAACACTTTTCTCTCAACTCCCCTCCACCGCCAGGCTGGCCAGCGGCTCACACACACAGCCGATGCAGGCACCAAGCTGCCAGCAATGTGTGCTGGTGGTCTGCTCCATCATGGACAGCTCAGGGGGATCCTTCCTTACCACAGGGACCAGCCATTCCATTCTGGAGGTAGCTCCAGCTACCTCCTCAGCCAGTTCCCCTTTATCAGCTCCCTCAGGCAGCCCCTTTATAGCCCACAGGAGGGCCGGCCCTGTTATTAGCCCCACTGGCCACACCTGGAGCCCATCAGGAACAGGGGCCACAGGCAAGAACAAGCACCCAGGGACAAGGAGCTCTGAAGAGGGAGATGTAGGAAGAAAATGTAAAAAGCAATACTGCTTTTCCACTCTCCCACCCACCCCTGCCCTTGGGAAAGCCTGATGGAAACCATGAGACTTCAGGGTGTCCCTGCTGGGTGCCCCTCATTCCCCCTGATATCTACTGGTGATGGCATTTTGGGCCCAAGGAAGTGCCAGAGCGAAGTTTGGAATGCAAACAGTTTGTTTAAAACAGTTTGCATCTGGAGCAGCAGTTCTTGTAGTGGTGGGGGCAAGGCAGGTGCATGGAGCAGGGACAAGGGGAGGGGGACACAAAACATGGTAATGGGAGGCAGGTGCAAGGCACACCCATGGTGGGGGGGCGGGGGGGGGGAGGAAGGCAGGTGCACAGGGGGAGGATAGGGTGTGAGCTATGCACACCCATAAAGTGGGTACAAAAATCTGTCAGGGATAACCTGATTGAGGAAGATGAAGTTGACCTTGACAGCATTCCAGTATACCCTTGAAAAGACAGAAGAAGTGGATGAAGAATGTTGTAAACAAGTTTGAGGAAGTTATAAGAGATTGAGCAAGAAGAGACTGAGCAAGTAATACCACAGAGCAGAAACTTGGCAAGAGAACAGTAGGTACAGTGAGAAATACAGTAGGAGCTCCAGCCAATCATTATGTGAATGGAGGTGAATGGACAAAGCTATTGAGCGAATCATTTTAGCAGCCTTAGTGCATGAACAGGTGGACAGATAAGAAAGGTTATAAAAGGGTACGCTTTTTCTGCTGCACCATCTCAGCCATCTTGGTTTTTGCAACTTAATAAAGACTGCCTTCTTACATATACTCTTGTCGTTGTCCATCCCTACCATGAAAAAAAGCAGGCAAGGCAGGCCCATGGGAGGCAGGGACATGACAAGTAGGGCCAGGCACACACACGGGAGTCAAGGCCACAAAGATCGGGGTGGCATGGGAAAAACCCCACCTGAAGGCAGAGACAGGGGTATGGGGGGGGCATAGACAGGTGCAGATGTGGTGCACATCCTCATGCTACTCGATAATCTCACCTTCAGTCCTAGGAAAGGAAATGGGATCACAAACCCTTGTCACAAAAAACAAGTTGCCATCCTGCAGGAAGTTCAGAATTCCAGGAAAATCCAGTGCACCTATGTCTTGGTTTGAAAGACAGGTGTCTGTGGAGGAAGGCAGGAGCCTCCCTTGAAATGGAAAGTGCAACCCCCTTCCCTCCAAATTATTATAATTTTGAAATTAACGGGCGTTCAGGCAAAGATACGGGGAATAGGAATAACAGTTCTTTACTAATATATATATATATATATATATATATATATAAAAAACACAAGGCAGGGAAAAAACAAACAACCCACTGGTTTACACTGACAGAGTCAGGAATACAACCTGACACCCTGTTAGGGTGGCAGTAGCAGTCCGATAAGATGCTGGCTGCAGTCCTCCTGAAGCGATGGATGTAGTTCTGTGGAAGCAGCAATCAGGTAAAAGAGTCTGGTCTTCCTCCGAAGGTCCAGTGGTAGGTAGGTAGCTCTTGTCCTCTGGAACTCCAGTGGGGGGAAAAGCTCCTCTGGGAATCCACTGGAAGAAGGCTGCTAGGGTGTTCAAAATCTCTGTTTTTATTTGGCATGGACTGCTTGGCTCCTTCCCCCCGCCCCCCCCACCCCCGGGCGGAGCATCTCACAATGGGATGGGGAGTCGTGAGGCAGTTCCTTGATGGGCCATTAACAGGAGATAGTCCAGGAGCGAGTTATCGATGAGTCAGGCGATAAGGCATTGTTGTGCCCAGTAACAGGAGATAGTCCGGGGGGGGGAGGCAGAGAGCACCGCCCCACCTGGTCTCAACAGCTCCTGAAGATGGTAATAGAATATTTTTTTCTTTTGGCACATTTTGCACTGTAACCCAGGACAACCTAGAACAAAACCACAGCAAAACTGTCAGTTAAAAAAGCTGTGTGTTTTAGAACCCTCTCATCACCCCTTAACACTCCGTATGAAACTGCTGACAAATAATAAAAAAAAAAAGCCCAAGCTGCATCCCAGGGCTCTCTCTACTGTGGGTGCTGCTGGAGCTTGCCCAATCCCACAGCTCTCACCTCGCCCAGAAGGAGCTCCCTGGGCAGAGCCCGGGACTCATCTACCCCAGGCCCCGCCCACTGCCTTTCCAAACATCCCCCGGGGAAGGGGCCGCCGCGGGGCACAAAGGTGAGAGCGTCCGGTGCGTAGCCCACTCACTGTAGGCGGTAGCAGGAGAGAGCGCGGCAGCGCGCACCCGGAGCTGCAGTACCGTCTTTTGGTCACAGGGTGGCAGCAGGGTGCGCGGCAGCGCCGCCGGGGCTGCATAACCGCTTTTTGGTCACAGGGTGGCAGCAGGGAGCGCGGAAAGCTCCGCTGGGCCTGCAGTACCGACTTTCGGTCACAGGGTGGCAGCAGGGAGCGCGGCAGCGCCTTCGGGGCTGCAGTACTGCTTTTCGGTCACAGGGTGGCAGCAGGGAGTGCGGCAGCGCCTTCGGGACTGCAGTACTGCTTTTCGGTCACAGGGTGGCAGCAGGGAGCGCGGCAGCGCCTTCGGGACTGCAGTACTGCTTTTCGGTCACAGGGTGGCAGCAGGGAGCGCGGCAGCGCCTTCGGGACTGCAGTACTGCTTTTCGGTCACAGGGTGGCAGCAGAGAGCGCCACAAATCGGTGTCACCGCACACGCGCGTGTACCACGCCCCAGTACCCAACCCTAGTCAAATCGTGGTAGCAGAGCGCGCCGCAGGCGGCCGCCAGCGCGCATGCGCGTACCCCGGCCTGCAGTACCGCACACCCCCCACGCGCAGGCAGCACAAAGCGCCGTTTCACGCAGCACCCCCGTGCGGTCACAGCGGCGCAGCAGCACCTGCGTCTTTCTCTGACACTGGGGGTACAGGGGGACCCGGAGAGGGGTGGGGGATGACCGACACCAACGGCTCTCCCCGGCATAACCCACAGACGAGCACTCACCTGCCACAGCCCACGAGACAGAATCCATGCTCGATGCCTGCCCCCCGCCGGATCATCGACGCCGGCTGCCGCACAGCAGAGGGGTGGCAGGGCGTCCGCCAAAGGACAGTGCCATGGCTCTTGCTCGCACTCGGCTCTGCCACATTCCCCGTCTCGGACCACGCCCGGACGGGCTCCCCAGAGCAACAACTGCCCCTTTCCCCACCGGACAGCCGTGGCAGAAAGCTTGGACAGAGACAGAGCTGGCCCCGCGGGGCGAGAGCGCTGAGCCACCGGCAGGCAAACCTGGGGGGGGGGGGGGGGGGGGGCGAGCTGCTGCGCAGCACCGGACACTCACAGCAAGACATCGGGAAACAAAAGGCCCCAGCCATAGTTCAGCACATTAGAAGAACAACACAGAAGCAAGGAGAGGAATTCAATAGAACGAGGGACAGGAGAGCAGTCGAACTGAAGGAGACCAGCCCGAAATACAGACACATCCTCTACAAACCAGAGTGATTTGAATACTTAACACTCCATAGAAAGACAAACAGATACGATTTCCAACCCCTTCTTAGCAGAAAAGCAACTGCTCTTGCTCATGTTTGATGCCCTTCCTTAGAGCGCTGCTGCAGAACAAGGCTGTACACCCCCATCTATAGATCTATGCTTACACCTGTCTCCAAAATACACAGTTGTTATTTGACTCTGCTCCTGCCCCACCTTGTTCTATCATGTCACATGATTAGAAACCAAGTACTTCAGAGCGCTCTGTCAAAACACAGGGAAGAAACTCAGTAACATGCAGCTGCCTCTGGCTTGGAAAGAGTTAGAGAAACCCCTGACCGCTTAAGTACACCTCATACATTACATGCTGTACTGATTCGGCAGCGAGTTTAAACCGCGTTAGTCATTCTGCCAATTATACAATTTTAACTTTCTCTAGAGTTTCATATATGACAGGAAAAGATCAGTGAAATAATAGATCCCCCACATGGTTTTACTCATTAAAAAGAAAAAAAAAAGAAATTCAAATCCCCAGGGCTGCAACAGGTAAGGCCACCGAACAGGACTGGCAGATGCACTAAGGCTTCTGGCTGTACCAAAGCACGCAGAGGAACATTTTTTAATCGTATCTCGACCGTTGCAACCAAGAATGTAAAGACCAGCGACGCCATCCACTTTTGGAACACTTGCTGTGCTTCAGTCTTTGGAAACAAATTGACTTTGCTGTTGTTTTGTTTTTCAAAAGAGGGCAAAAAGTCTCACTGCTCATGACTTCTACAGCCAAGCACACAGAGTCCGACAGGCAGTTCGTACAACGCAATTTCTTTGAAGGAGAAAGATTTCCATTCCAGGAAAATCCCTTTTCCAACTGAAATCAAAGTTACGCACTGCAGGACAACGGTCCCTGGTCCCTCAGCTTCGCTTCCAGAGGGCTGGGGATCCGCGTCCATCCTCAGCAGAAACCACATCAACTAACCTGATTACTCCTGCAGTTGCCACGTTCCTCCTCATCGCCTACAGAAAAAAAAAAAAAAAAACCCACACACACCGCTGACAGTGGTAGCTGTCACACGGGTCACCACAGACCTCCTCGAAACACCCTCCTCCTCAAAAGGAACGTGGTCTTCCGCTCAACTGCTCCGCACCGATTCCCGTGTTGGACGCTGCAGCTGTCATCGCTTGCGGCCCCCCTAAGGTAGCAACAGACAGAGAAATACCGTCACGCTTGGGAGAAATCACCAGCCCCACGCTCCTCCTTGCTGCTCCTTAGCTCACCACCTCAAAAGCTCACCCAACTCCAAAGGCAGCTGCGTAACACCTGCACAAACGCACAGAAACGCTTGACCGAGCTGCCGCAGGATGCTCCACTCTTGGACGCCGGCCCGGCTGACAACCGCCTCGCCTCCTCAGGCCGCTGGTCGGCGCGCAGCTTCGCCCCTCCGAGGCTATGTGCGTGACCTGCGAAAGCCAAAACAAAAGGCACGTGCTGAGATACCGCCCGAAACCACAGCCTGCCCGTGCCCATTCCCCTCTCCTCCTCCTCTACCTCGGCCGCCCACCCACCCTACCTCTGCCAGCTGCCGCGTTGAGGCTCCGGTACCACCTGTAAAACACAACCCATAAGGGATGCTTATAAACTTCACAAACGACACAACGCCTGAAAAGTAACTTCTCTGCTGCAGCCCACCAGTCCCAGCTCACCTCGCCCCAGCCACCCGCAGTGCCGATACCCTGCTTCGCTCGCTACTTCGTGCCTTTGGAATACAACAAACCTACCAAGACCTGTCAGCTGCTCACACAGCCATCGGCCGCATCTGCCCGCTGACACTGCGTGCCAACCCACCTTCTTATGGCCGCTCCCCCGCCCCTCCTCTAACCCTTTGGTGCACGGCTCGTCTCACTGCATCTGAAAACGGCATCGAACGAGTCACCCGGCTGCGGAGCAACAGCTTAACGGTTCCGGAGATCTCCTTTCCATGTAGGAATACCCTCTAGACTCCAACAACAGCCAGCCAGCCATCACAGAAAACCAAAGCCAAAGCAACACCTGGCCCTACGCGTACGACCCTTAGCACCTTCCACCCCGGAAGTCAAATGCCACGGCCCCTGACGAAAAGATACGGCCGCGGCCGCAACCGCAACGGTGGACGCGCGAGAAGCCGGGCCCCAAGACCCAACATCCACAGGATGCGGAGAAGTCATCGTCCCAGAAGAGGGCTCCGTGAGAACAGACCGCTCGACAGCGGATACCCCAGCGCATCCTGGACCACTCGTCACCTTCTCGGACACGAGACATGCTGGACAGATCTGTGTGTGGAGCTTCTCGCGCGAGACGGGGAGCGCTCGGTCGGCGGTACCCCGGTGAGTCGAGGAGCACGAGACCCTCGGTGCGGCTACCGATGCGCCCGCCTACCGCAAAAGAATAAACCTCCGGAGCATTGAGACCTCATTAATGTGCAGTATAGCGCACACGGAACAAGCACCACCGACCGCCTCCTTACCACTGAACCCCTCAAGGAATCACAGCGGCGGTCAGCTGACGGAAAAACCATGGCGGCTGAAAGATCTAACACAGGCACCTTACAACCACAGAAACCGGTGCTAAACACACAACAGGTGAAAAACTACACGGAAACATAACTGCTGTGACCGGCACTACGACACGTCTCATCAGGCGCGTCATGAAAAAGTCAGAAACGGAGTCATGGGAAGGCTCGCGTGCCCGGGCCTACGACAGAAGACAGACCCTGGCTGGAGACTGTTACCAGCGCAAAGAACGCAGACCCTCTTCTCTGAGAAGTTCTGGGGAAGATGCCTTCTCGAGAAACTCTCAAGCTCCGTATACAGGCGAGTACAAGATGCTCACCCTAACCCTCGCTGGACAATTTCACCATCAGTCCTATTAAGAGAGAAAAAAGAGCATAGATCAAGACATCAGCAACTTACACAGCACACAGTAAAAACGGTGGGGAAAAAAAACAAGGTTCCATCTCCCATAGTCAGGAATTCCAGAAAAATGCAATGCATCTAAAATTTAAAAAAAAAAAATGGCAGGCTATTAAACCATTTTGCCACCCCCAAACCCTCAGCGGAAAACCGCCAGCCTGAAACAACAAAAACAACTGCATAAAAGGGTACTTCCTACTATGCCTACAGCCGAACCTCGGCCGGTCTCGAAACTCTTCCCTCACACCGACGCCTCCGCTTCTTGCCGTGAGCAAACCCCCGACGCCCGCGCAGCCCAGCCGGCTCCAAGAGCTGCCGCCAGCGACCAGACCAGCGGAGCGCCCGCACCGCAGCAGCCCCGGAGCAGAACGGGCTCCCTGTGCAGAGGCCAGGGCTCGTACACCCGGGGCCCTGCTCACCACCCTTCCTGCAATCCCCTGGGAAAGGGGCTGGGGCGACCCCCAGCAGACACAAGGGCGGCCGGAGGAGCAGCGGGGAGTTTCCTCACCTGCCTCCGTGTCACGGGGTACAAAGCACTGAGCAAAGACAGCGACCCGTACCGCAAAGGCCGATACCTGCTCTTCTACTGCAGGTATCTGCGGCACCAGCAACGTGACCGGGCAGGGAATTAAACTAACGGAACCGCTTTAACTGGGAGAATAAGGACACAAACCTGAGCCAGGTGCAGTCAGCAACATCCCCGGGGAGGAACCGGCAACCAAGTCCTCAGCGCTGCCCCTGGGAGACACAAAGAACGGCCAACTGTTGTCCACAGCGACGGCCACCCCTTTCCCCAGGCAGGAACCCCTCCTTCTGCAGGAGCTCCTGGAGACGCCCCCTCCTGCCCCAGACCATTGCCAACGGCACCCGTGCTTATGGGGCAATAAAGCACGTTCGCGGGTCAGCTTGCTGCTGCGAGGGCAGGGTCTGGGGTGGTCAGGGGCTACGGGACAGGTGCTGGAGCTGTGGGCAGCTGCATGGGGCGCGCAGGCCGGAGCACTTTTCCAGGGGGTGGGAAGGCCTCCAGGTGCCCGGAGGCAGCCATCTGCCCCTCTTCCTCCTTCCTCTCCACCAGCTCACAAAACCCCTGGGAGCTGCCCTGACGGGGCCCGACGTCTGCTGTCGGCACTCTCGGGCAGGCGTGCCCTAGCAGCACCATCCCCTGGGGCTGCGGCCCCATGACACAGAGCGGCCATCGCCATCAGCCTCGCTGGCTCCCTCCGGGGCTCCTCCGGCACCAGCCCGCAGCTGCAGCCATGGCCCCTTACCCCCGCTGTGTACCTGCTCCCCTGGACTCTCTGACCGCTGCTCAGCAAGTACAAAGGAGACAGAGCGAGGGTTTATTTGCAAACCCATCTAAGTGCGAGGAACACGCCTGCTCTGGGGCTCAGAGCCCGTCCACTCACCCTTCCCTGGGACCGCTCGGCAGTCCACGCTGGGGCAGCAGGTACGGAGAACGAAAACACAGCCATGGGGAGCTGGGCAGAGGAACAGAAAGAGAAAAATAAGGTGAGGGAGAGGAACTGAGGAGCAGAGAAAGAGAGGTACCGGGAAAAGAACAGAGAGGGGGAGACACAGATAAAGAAAGGACACAGAGTCCTGGTCTGTGGAAGGAAAACGGGGTCAGGGAGCCAGGCGAGGGAAAAGAGCACACCCACCAGCCCTGTGCCCAGGGGGCAGCAGCGGCCTTTCCTCACGGGGAAGTGGCAGCGGGCACGGCGGCCCCATCCCACAGGCCCTGCAGCATCGCGCGGCCGTTACCGGCGGCGCCCGCCGGCAGGACAGCCTGCTGCTCGCCGGATGCAGCGCTGAGCATGGCGCCCGAGCCGGACGCCCGCAGGCAGCCATGCGGCCCTGGCAACGAGCCCACAGCTCGTGCGGCGGCTGTGGCGAGGGCTGGGCCGTGCCGCAGGAGCGGGGGGCCATCACTCGACCCCCGCAGCGCAGCACCTCCTCCCCTGGGCTCCCTCACAGCCCCTCGCCTGCTGTGAAGGGACTGCAAACGCAGCTGGGAGGGCAAAGGAGACTGCGAACGTTTCTTCAGTCACGCAGGTAGCGGATGCAGCGAGAGCGCCTGAGGCAGGGAACAGGATGGCGAGAGAAAGACAGGGACAGGGAGCCCGACAGGTGGAGAAAGAAGCAGCAGGGAGAGAAGAAGAGAGGCAGCAGATAGAGGGAGAAGGGAGCAGGGCAGAGACCGACAAAGGAGGACGGAGACGCAGGACAAAACTGGGACAGGCAGCACGACAGAGAGGAAGGAAAGAAGAACAGGGGCAGGAAGCTGGACCGAGACACATGGAGAAAGACAACAAAGAACAGGGCAGAGAGGGAGGATGAAACAACAGGGACAGGGAGCCAAGACAGCCAACAATGGAGGGAAGGGGCGGGGGTGGGGGGAACAACAACACGGTACAAACCACAGAGCTACACACTACAGGTGGAAGAATTAAAAAATAGAGCCGGGGAGCCAGAAAAAAAAAAAAAAAAGCTGGAGAGCAAAAAGTATAGCGATTCATACAAAAAGGGAGGGAATATTAAAATAGCGTCATCAGGGAGCCAGAGAAAGCGAGACGGAGAAAGGACAAAAGCAACAGGCTACAGGGCAGAGAGGGAGGAACTCATGAGCAGCAACAGAGCTCCGGCCAGAGAGAGACGGAAAAAAGTACAAGACTGCAGGGGCTGCAGGGCAGAGAAGGAAGAATTGACCAACAGGGACAGGGGACCAGACAGAGCGTGATCGAGAACAGAAAAAACCAGCAGCGGGCTACAGGGAAGAGGAATTCAAGAGCAGGGACTGGGAGCTGGACAAAGAGACAGAAAAAAAAAAAAAAAACCACGAAACAGTGATGGGCTATGAGACAAATAAGGAGGAAAGAAAAAACAGCAGCAGGGAGCCAGACAGAAGAGACTGAGAAACACAGACAAATAGCTTGGGGCTATGGGACAGAGAATGTGGAATGAAAAGGCAGAGAGAGGGAGCCAGACAGAGAGCAGGGGGAAAATCCAGACAGGCTACGGAGGGGCAGAAGAAGGAATTAAAATCTGGGGACAGAGAGCTGAACAGAGAGGGATGGCGACAGCAGGGAATAGCAGCGGGTGCAGGAGTAAGAGGGAGAAAATAATCGATAGGGACAGGGAGCTGGATACAGAGGGTCAGAGAAAGGTGAAAATAGGGGTAGGGTAGAGGGCAGAGAGTAAGAATTAAAAAATGGGGGCACTGAGACACAGAGATGGAGAGAAGAAAAAAGCAACAGGCTACACAGCAAAGGAGGAGGAATTAAAAAACACGGACAGGAAGTGCGAAAGTGAGAAGGGGCTGGGGGGGGTGGGGTGGGCCGGGGACTCCAGGACACACGACTCCTGACAGGCAACAGGACAGAGAGGGAGGAATTAAAAGGGAGGGACTGGGAGCTGGGAGAGGGGGAGAAAGAAAAAGAATCACGGCACACTACAGGGCTGAGAAGGAAGAAACTGAACAGGGACAGGGAAACGGCCAAAGAGAGCCCAACGAAAGAAAATGTGCCGATGGGCTACAGGACAGAGAGGGAGGAGTGAAACAACAGGGAGCCAGAGCCAGGCACAGAGAGATCGAGACAGAAAAAACAGCCAGGAGCAACGAGGCGGGGCAGGGGTGGGGGGAAGCTGCGAGGATCTGGAGCCAGACAGAGCAACAGCAAAAGAAAATGACAACGACAAGCTCCAGGGAGGAGCGGGAGGAATGAAAAGACAGAGATGAGGGGCCGGACCCAGTGTGACACACGCAGGAAGCACAGCAACAGCTGGAGGGCAGAGAGGGAAGAATTAAAACACAGGGACAGGGCGCCAGAGGTGGAGTGGGGAGACAGATAAAGGGGGAGAGGGCAGACAGAAAGACAGGCTACAGGGAGAAGCAGGAGGAATTAAAGAAATGGGATCCACAGCCGGACAGAGAGAAGGAGAAAGCAGCACAATCACCACAGGCTACAGGGCCCAGAAGGAAGAAACTGAAAAACAGGGAAGCGGGAGCCGTCCAGAGAGAGATATGAAGAAAGGGAAGATAGCGGGGAGCCGCCACACGGCAGCAAGGGAAGGATTAAAAAGATGGGGCAGGGAGCCGGACAGGGAGCGATGGAGAAAGAAACAAAGCCCCTTGATGGGCTACAGGACAGAGAGGGAGCAACTGAAGACTCGGGGAAAAGGAGCAGGACAGAGAACGGAAAACCAGTGACGGGCCACAGGGCAGAGGGAGGAACCACATATGTGGGGAGAGGCAACTGGCCAGAGAGAGATGAGGACAGACAGATAACAGCAGTGGGCTACAGGGCTGAGAGAGAAACTGAAAAACGGGGACCGAGAGCCGGGAACAGGAGACACGCAGAAACACCAAATCGCAACAGGCCACAGGACAGAGAGGGAAGAAATAAACATCTGGGACCAGGAGCAACCTACAGAGAGACGTCGGGAAACGGAAGTTTCAAGAACAATGCATACGAGGCAGAGAGGAAGGCATTTTTAGAAGTGGGTCAAGACAGGGACAGGGAGCCCAACAGAGACAGAGAGAACAAGAAAGCAACAACGGGCTGCGAGACAGACAGGGAGCAATTGAAAAATCCCAGCAGGGAGAGACGGCAAAAGGAATGAAATCGCAACACGAACTTCGAAAGCGACAGGCTGCAGGGCAGAGAGGGAGGAATTTTAAAAAATCCGGATCTTGTGCTGGACCAAGAGAGACCGAGCAAATAAAAATGGTGAGGCCTAAAAGGGCACACAGGAAGGAATTAAACAACAGGGACAGAGAGCCAGACAGAGAAAAGTCCTGACAGGCTTCCAGAGAGAGAGGGGAATTTAAAATTAGAGACCAGGAGCTGGACAGAGAGAGACTGAGAAAGGGGAGGGGGGAAAAAAAAAAAAAAAAAAAAAAAAAGACAGGGGCGGGCAAGGGGGAAATCACAGCACCATGTGAAAGACAGGGGGCCAGGGGAGGGATAGGGAGGGCCTGGGACACACAAGTGGGGCGATGGGGCCCCGAGGGCCCAGGACTCACCGCATCCCTTGTTCTCAGTGCTGCCAGGAGAATTTGCCCGTTCAGACGCTTCCTTCTCTTCCTCTCCTCCCTTCCTCTTCTGCAGCTCCGGTCACATGGTGGTTCTCCACCTAAAAGATTACATGGCTGTCTCAACTCTTGCGAGACAAGGCTTCCTAGACATGTAGCCTCGCTCGTTCATGCATCACACGGCCGTACCATGCCATGGGTTACGCACATGGACTCTCCGCTTGCCTGCGGCGGGAGGCAGCTGCCGGCCGGCCGGCCTCTGATTCCTTCTTCTTTCTCTGGCCTCTCCAGCTTCAGCCGCAGCAGCTCCTGTCCACTGCCCACAGCCAGCAAGTGCTCCGCCCGCCCCTTTTTGCCCCCACGCCGCGACGAGAGCGAGGTCAGGCAGAGACAACCCAGGCAAGACCGAGGCGGGTGCAGACAACAGCATCCTCAGGGGAGGAAGGGACACCTGTGCCCTCAGTGCAGCCTCTGGGAGACAAGGAGAATCAGTGACCATTATGACCGTAGATCATCCCCGGCCAAATCGCCTCCTTCCACAGCAGCTTCTGGAGATGCCACTTTTTCCCTGCACTGCAGTTAATGGTATCCACGTTAAGGCAGAATCAAGTGCATCCGAGGGCCAGCTTGCTGCCATCACAACAGGATGACCTGGGGAGACAGGCTGCAGGGGAGGTGCTGGAGCTGGGGGCAGCTGCGCGGGGCCAGCGGGGCCGGGGAAGGCTCAAGGGGAGCTCTGGCGAGTTGGGAAGGCACCCGGCGCCTGGAGGGGCGTCCGCCTCCTTCCCCTCTTCCCTCCCACCAGCTCCCGGGAGCTCCCCGGGGCTGCCCGCCGCAGCACGGGCCTTGAGGCTTCCCGTCCCGCCACCCCCGGCGGCCAGCGGCCAGCAGAGACTCCCGCACCCGCCGAAGGAGCTCGCTCGCCTCACCGCCGACCTCGCCCCTCACCCGCCGCCATGCTGCTCTCGCGCACCGCGCATGCGCGAGCCGCCGCCGGCGCGCCGGAAGGGCCACGCCCGGCGCGCGACCGCCGCGCTGCGGGACCGCGCTTTGGCCGCGCGGCAGCAGTGCCCGCCGGGCGGCGCGTGCCCGGGGCGGCCCCGGCACTGCAGCCCCGCGCGTTGCGCGCCGAGCGCCCGCCGGCCCCGCGCCCCTGGGGCGGGAGGACACGCCCCCGGCGGGGCGGGAGCGGGGAAGGGGCGGGTCTGAGCTTGGGCTGGGGGCGAGGGGCAAGTCGGGGGGTGCAGGCGGCACCCGAGGGGCGGTGGGAGGGCGGTGCCGAGCATGGTGGGGCGGAGGGGGCACAAGGTCGGAGGGCAGGGGGTTCGGGGGAACGTCCCGCAAAAACCTCGCATGGGGCAACATCTCCATGGGAATCACTTGGGGGGGGGGGACGGGACGGGGGGACGGACGACAGGGATGGGGGGGGGGGGGGGGGGGGGCGGGCAGAACAGCGGGGAGGAGACCCTCTGGGCCCCGGACTCTCCCCACCGGACAGCCCCGGCTGCAGCACCCGCGGGTCCCCGCTGGAGACAGAGCCAGGAGCCTCCGGCCGCAGGGCTGGCGCCGCCGGGCGAGCACGCTGAACGGCCGGCAGGCAAACCTGGGCAGGGGGAGCTGCCGAGCAGCACCAGACACAACACGGCAGCTCAAGAACAAAAATCCCAAGTTATGTCTCAGCATATGAGAAAAGTAACACAGGAGAAAGCAGAAGAATTCAGTGAGAATGAGGGATAGGATAGCAGTTGAGCTAAAGGAGGTCAGCTCAAACTACAACACATCTGTTCAAAGCCAGAGCCATCGGTACGCTTAAAAAAAAATTAAAAAAAAAAATCAATACTAAGACTCATCAATACAATTTTGAAAGCATTCTCAGCATAAAAGCAAACACCCTTGATAGTGCTGGAAAACGTCTCGTCCCTTTCTCACAGCACCCCTGGGGGGAGATACACCCCCCACCCCCCCCCCACCCGTGAGACCGCAGGAAGACCTCGTACCATCCTCGGACTCACCACAACAGCTACAGCCCTTGCGCCGCCGCCGCTGCTGCTGCACGTCTCGCTTGCTCAGTCAATAAATCTGCAGAGTGAAGTGTAAAACTCTAAATAAACATAACAAAGTCATGTTTAAAACGTTCTTTAAAGAAAGAACAAATCTCAGTCGTTCACTTTATACCGAAAAGGCACGTGGATGTTCATGTACATCCAACAACAATGCTCACACTACCAAAGTATTTGATTTGATGTTTGCGTTAACTGCACTCACCCAGCTGCAAGCAGATACCATTAAATCACCTGTCTCCAAAATACACCGTTCCCATCCGACTGGGGGGTTTCTTGTGCATTACACCATTAGGAGGGACATCTGGGCAGCTGCACCGCCCAGGAGAGATGCCACCCAATGGCCAGGGAAATGCACCACCGAAAGCCAGACAGAAATAAAGTACTTTGGAGTGCTCCCTCCAAATATGGGGAAAACCACCCATAACATTCAGCAGCCTCTCTTTTTAAACACATAGAAGAAATACCAAATTGCTTAAACACCCTCTTCAATCGTACCCTGAAGCTCGCGGGCGGTTACAGTTTAAACAAGGCAAGTCCATTTGTATATTACACAACATGAACTGTTTGGGGTTTTTTCCTATCAGAAATGAAACTTATAAAAAATTAGTAAGATAAGAGATCCCCATACTATTTTACTTTGGGGACACACACACACACACGACACACACACAGATGGGACCATGACGGACAGGGATGACGACACAATGCAGAAATCAACCACCCAGTTCTGCAATGCTTAAGGCTACCAAACAGGACTGGAAGATTTGCCAGAGAGAGGTGGGGGGAAAAAACCCACCAAACAAGCAAAAAAACCCCAAACAACAAAACAAAACAACACAACACAAAAAAAAAACCAACCCACGACCTTGATTGCTCTTAGTACAGATGTCAGTATCTCAGTCAGGTTTTCACGTACCCCTATGAGATATTTTAAACACTTAAGGACTGAAAAAGGAGAAAGCTTTTATCTGGAACACAGTCCATTTCTTCAGAACATCCAAACTCTGACGCACAGTTTCTTTCCCCTTTCAGCACCATACGATTCTCACAGAATCGTTTCTCAGCAAGCACACAAAACAGAAAGCTACGCACGCTCTCAGGAAGAGCAAATAAACGGAGGGGAGTACACTTCACACAGGCACAACGTGCTCCAGAACAGACCTTATTTTGAGTGTTTCTGCTGAAGCACTTCCTATCAAAACTAGAGAAGGAGAGCTGGCACGTTCTTCACGTTCACTTTAAAGTCCGTACTACAAGTACCTGGGGAAAAACGCAGACGCACGGGGCAGACGTACCTTGTCCTTGTAGGCCACTCGGGATCCTCTGGGCCAGTCTTGTACCTCCAGGGCAGAAGAAAGGGTCACCATGGTGAAATGATGCCAGTTGATAGTCTGCTGAGAGAGGAAAAAAAAAAAAAAACAAGCCACCTTTTAGCACAAAGCGGGCTAGGAATCGAAAGCTTCCTATTTCGGCGAAGGTTTGCAATGACTACAACCGAGTGGAGGAAAAAGCATTTTGCATCATCTTTGGTACAGCTGTTGAGACAGGCCACTAGAGATTTTGGTTTTCATAGAAAACTGGGTGCTTTCTGTCTTTTTTTTTTTTTCTTTTTTTTCTCCTTCTGACTCATTGGCAGCTTCAGTCTCACCAGAACTCCCTTCCTTAGATCGACACAGATAACTACGCACCTTTTCTCAAGCCTACATAGAGCCAGGGTTTCCTCACCCTAGACATCCCAAATCGAATACTATCCTTAAAATGTACAGCGACCCACCTGCCCTTGTCAACTGCCTCCTTGCAGAAACTGCCCCTTCACAGCTCGTCCCCGTCTCAGCGGATTGTCCTGCTGGAGGATGAAGTGCAGAAGATGCGTATCCCCACAGCATTTGTCTGTGAGGGTACATGTTCAGAAATACTCTGAATCTGTAAGACAGACAGGTGTAATTTCTGCGATTTCAATCATCAGAACTCAATTGTGAGGAAACAAACTAATGTTTAAATGAAGGGTCTGTACGCTACAGTCCTAGGAGAGGGGCAGGGGGGAGAAAGGCATTACAAATTGGAAAAAAAAAAAAAAAGGGCATGATTCGGAGCTCCCAATCATGACGGAGCGGTGGGGACAGTAACAAAAGCAAAGACAAACAGCAGCAACGTTAAGTGAAATCCAGCTTTAATTCTGATCACGTCTTTAAGAGACTCCCCAAGTCTATACCTCAGTCCTACGAAGGACTAGTCCTTTTTTTTGAAGGACAAGTTGTTTTTTTTTTTTTAACACATAAAAGTCCCAGACTGAGGGCTCCACGGAATAGCATGTGGACTGAACCACAGGACAAGCAGTCATCAACACTCTAATGAAAAAACCAAATCGACTATAAACCAAGTTTAAACATCACTGTCCATCCTGTTTCTTTGGTTACATTTCTACCGGCATCTAGGTGCTCAAGAGTTCACTGTCCTCACACCACAGGTTACTGACAATGTACTCGGGCATCTAAAAATAAAAAGCCATCTCCACCCCACCCATAAAATCAGGGTGAACCACGAGAAGAGAAACTCTCAAGGCGGCAACAGGCAGCTCTGCACTTACCACGGAGGAAAGTCTGTTCCTCGGCCCGGAAAAAAAAACACTCTCGACTCCCAAGGGACCTCCCGGGGAACGAACCGTGCTCCATTAACGGCGTTTTGTCCCCAGCTTCTCTGCCCCGGGCTTGGGTGGGGAGGGGCGGCGGGGCCCTTCCACTCGCCCTGGCCCCTCCGCGCTCCCCCAGCCCCACGTGGGCCATCGCCCAAGCACCGACCGCATCCGCCCGCGCGGGATCTCCCTCGTGGGACGCGGAACGCGACGCCGGGAAGAGGCGGCGGAACAGGAACCTCTTGGTCAGGTCGCCCGGCCAGCGGCGAGAAGACCGAGCCAGGTTCTGCCCGAGGGGCCGGGCAGGGCCCCCTGGAGCCCCAGCCGGCCCGTTTCCGTCCCCTTTGCCCGGCACGCGCTTGCCCCGCCCACCACCGACGCGCCGGAGGGGCCGGAGCCGGCGCGCGAACGGGCAGAGGGCGAGGGGCGGAGCGGCAGCGGGGCTGCCTTACCGGGAGGCAGCAGACGGCGCCAGGCAGCCCCCGCGGTGTCGCATGGCCGCTGCGGGCGAACGGCAGCGTGGAAACAGCGAACGACACCGCGGGTCGGGGCTGCAGTACCTGCCCCTGGCCGCATGGTGGCAGCAGAGCGCCGCAAAGCGAACTGAAACGCGCAGAAGGCCCATTTAAGAAGCGCGGGCTCTGAGGAAATCCGGGGGCGATGGACAGAAAAGGCAGCGAACGTGCCCCTCCAGCCCGTATCCGGGGCTACACTGCAACAGCTGCCCTGTCCCCCGATGACCCCTCACTAGCCAGGGAGGGGCGTCGAGAAAAGGGGAGGAGACCTGCGGGTCGAAGTGAAATCGGGTTTAACGAGACAGCACCACTACCAACAGAGGCATGCAAAGTTACACTGGGCCAAATGAACGTGCAGCAGCCACGATCGACAGGAGAGGGGTCCTCGGGAGCAAGGAGAAGCAGGGAAAGGAGAGAGCCCTGCAGGAGCCCCGCGGGAGATCCCCTTCCTCAGCAAACCTTCCCCCTTTATACTGAGCATGACACAGTGGTCTGGGCTACACCTGTAGCTGACTCAAACTGCTAACAGCCTGCTGAGCATTGCTGGGCTGTGATTCTGGACCAGCCAAACCATGACAGTGAAACACAGACAGGCAAGGCTGTAGACAGAAACTTTTAAAAGCGATGGGGATTAAGGAAATAAGGGAAAAAAATAAAAATAGTAATGGAGAAGTAGAAAGAAAAATCTGTAAAGCAAAGGCACTGAAGAAAAAGAAAAAGTTAAAACTTAAGATATCAAAAAGCAAAGAGTAGATGTAGAAAATACAGTGTAAGCAATAGGGATTAGGAAAATAAAGGGGAAAGATATAAAAATACAGAAAGTGACAGCCAACAAAAATGGAGACAGAGAAAGAAAAATTTAAAAGGATGGTGGTGAGGAAAGATAAGGCATAATTAAAAAATAAAGACAGGATGTGGGATAAAAGTAGATAGAAATCTTTAAGAGCAACAGGGTACAAGAAACAGAAATAATTTAAAAATAGGGTCGGGGAGGTGGATAGAAGAAAATTGAGGAAGAATTTTTTTTTTTTTTTTTAAGTGAGAGCATACAGGACAGAGAGAGGAATTAAAAAGGAGGGACAGGGTGCCAGAGGGAGGGAAAATGAGAAAGAGAAATTGCAATGCAGTGAGGCACAAGAAACACGGGAAAGCATTAAGAAATTGGGAGAGGGAGCCAGAAAATGGGACACCATGAACAAGAGAGGGCTGGAGAGGGGGACAAGGGTGTAGAGAGGAGAGCTGAGAGATTGCACCAGAAAATAGGGACCGAGAGACAAATCGGAGAGATGGGGAGTGAGGCAGAAGGGACTGACGAGACAGAGGCAAAACAAGGGCCGGGGACAAATTCTAAAGCAACAGGGAAAAAGAAACATAGGCAAGAAATTAAAAATAGAAACAGGGAGCCAAATAGAAACACATGTAGAACAAATATTTCAAAAAGCGATGGAGTACGGGAAACACAGGCAAGAAATAACACATGGGGGCAGGGTGACAGATGGAAGAAGCAAAACTGAAGAAGTGGTTGGGTAGAGGACACAGAGGGAAGAATTAAGAACTAGAGTCAGGGAGATGGACAGAGGGAAAAGCAGAAAGAATATTTTAAATGTGAAAGGGTACAAGAATTAAAAGAATAGGTATATGGACCTGCGTAAAGGGATGCAGGCAAAAATGTGAAAAACAACAAGATACGAGAAACAGGCAAGAAATTAAAATTAGGTCAGGGAGGGGGAGAGCAAGAGAGAGGTTGCAAGAAAATTTAAAAAGCGACTGGGTTCAAGAGACTTAAGTGAGAAGTTAAAAGACAGGAACGGAGAGGTAGAAACTTTCAAAAGCAATGGGGTACAAGAAACATGCAAGGAGGAAAAAACAGGAACAGAGAGCCCAGTAGAAGCAAACTGCCATGGGTTGACCTTGGCTGGCTGTTGAGTGCCCACCAAGGTGCTCCATCACTTCCTTTCCTCAACCAGAGGAAGAAAATACAACAAAAGCGCTAGTGGAAACCCACCACACTTCCCACAATCAACAGGGACCTGGATAAATGGAGGCAGGGAGAGAGGGAGACCTAGAAATGCCCTTTTCACAAGCAATAGGGCAGAATGAGAACAGAGCTCGTGGGGTGCCAGGAAGGAAACGACATAGAAAGGAAAGGTAGAAGGTGACACTTTACAGGGCAATGCTAGCAAAAGAGCAAAAAGCTTTGGGGAACTAGACAGCCTGAAAGGCAGACAGAGGCAGGGACAGGCAAGGAGGCAGGCAGAGATCCAGAGAACCGGGGCAGGGATGGCCCTGGACACACACGAGGGGACACGTGGCTCCTGGTGACAACGGCAGACCTTCACCGCCCCGAGGCTTTTCTCTCTGTCTCTGCCCCTTCCTCCTCCACAGTGCCAGCTGCCTGACCTTAGGAGCAGGCGGTGGGTGACTCAATGCACTTCTCTCACGAGGTTTCCTGGACATGCAGCAGCTCACACGTGTGCAGCCAACAGAGGCGCCAAGGTCCTGGTGCTGTGTTATGGTGGCATTCTCTGTTGTGGATGGGTGGGAGGGATCCTTCCTTGCCACAGGGACCAGCTGGAGACAGTTGCCTGTGGAAGCCCCTTGGTTTGACTCCTCAGCCAGCTCCTGCAGGCAGGCATGCCCAGGCAGCCCCCTTCATAGCCCAAAGTAGGGCCAGCCCCATCATTAGCCTCAGTGGCCACACCTGCCCCAGCTGGAGCCCATCAGGAACAGGTGCCTGGGCAAAGCCCCACAGCACATGGCCCCCTCCCCGGCACCTGCCCACAGCCACGAGCTCTGCACCCAGGGGCTTGAATACCATCCAGGGGCACAGAGGAGGCAGGAAAAGTTTACTCACCTCTGCCCAGAACAAATCCTGGCACTGAGCTGGCTACAAGGCTCGGTGTGCAAACACAGCAAACGCAGCAGGAGAGAAGGGAAAAAGCAGGAGGAAGGTAGAGAAGAGGTGGGGGACAGGCAGCCAGTAAACGGGATGCTGCAAACAGGAGAGGGACAGGGAGCAGGACAGTAGCATAGAGAGAGGAGTACTGGGACACTGAGCAAAAAACCCAGGGAGAGATGGAGGAATACATAAGAGCGAGGAGGAGCAGGAGAGAGAGGCCAAAGGGACCAGCAGGACCACAAGGCAGGGACAAGACAAGGGACAGGGAAATATTGTAAAGCAATAGGGGAAAAGAAACAGAGGCAAGAACTAACACATAGGGTCAGGAAGACAAAAAGAGGGAGCCTTACAAAGACAATGTAAAAAGTGACACCATTTCCACCCCCGTCTTGACTTCCACATTTTCCCTGACTTCGCACCCCATCTCAGCCTCCACTTTCTTCCAGCCCTGCCTCTCCCCCTGGCTTGAGGGGAAGCCCCAGTGCAATCAGGAAGGTGTTAGGCTGTCCATCAGGCTCCCACAGCAAAGGGGCCAGGACAGAAAGCCATTGCTGGCCCTCCCCATCCCTGGGCAGCCCTTTCCCAGGCAGCAGAAGGAGCGGCAGGCAGGGCAGCAGAGGTGGACCGGGACACACACAGGAGAACGTGTGACTCACCCCAGCTCCTGGCACCAGCTCAGATCTTCAGCACCCCAACACTTTTCTCTCAACTCCCCTCCACCGCCAGGCTGGCCAGCGGCTCACACACACAGCCGATGCAGGCACCAAGCTGCCAGCAATGTGTGCTGGTGGTCTGCTCCATCATGGACAGCTCAGGGGGATCCTTCCTTACCACAGGGACCAGCCATTCCATTCTGGAGGTAGCTCCAGCTACCTCCTCAGCCAGTTCCCCTTTATCAGCTCCCTCAGGCAGCCCCTTTATAGCCCACAGGAGGGCCGGCCCTGTTATTAGCCCCACTGGCCACACCTGGAGCCCATCAGGAACAGGGGCCACAGGCAAGAACAAGCACCCAGGGACAAGGAGCTCTGAAGAGGGAGATGTAGGAAGAAAATGTAAAAAGCAATACTGCTTTTCCACTCTCCCACCCACCCCTGCCCTTGGGAAAGCCTGATGGAAACCATGAGACTTCAGGGTGTCCCTGCTGGGTGCCCCTCATTCCCCCTGATATCTACTGGTGATGGCATTTTGGGCCCAAGGAAGTGCCAGAGCGAAGTTTGGAATGCAAACAGTTTGTTTAAAACAGTTTGCATCTGGAGCAGCAGTTCTTGTAGTGGTGGGGGCAAGGCAGGTGCATGGAGCAGGGACAAGGGGAGGGGGACACAAAACATGGTAATGGGAGGCAGGTGCAAGGCACACCCATGGTGGGGGGGCGGGGGGGGGGAGGAAGGCAGGTGCACAGGGGGAGGATAGGGTGTGAGCTATGCACACCCATAAAGTGGGTACAAAAATCTGTCAGGGATAACCTGATTGAGGAAGATGAAGTTGACCTTGACAGCATTCCAGTATACCCTTGAAAAGACAGAAGAAGTGGATGAAGAATGTTGTAAACAAGTTTGAGGAAGTTATAAGAGATTGAGCAAGAAGAGACTGAGCAAGTAATACCACAGAGCAGAAACTTGGCAAGAGAACAGTAGGTACAGTGAGAAATACAGTAGGAGCTCCAGCCAATCATTATGTGAATGGAGGTGAATGGACAAAGCTATTGAGCGAATCATTTTAGCAGCCTTAGTGCATGAACAGGTGGACAGATAAGAAAGGTTATAAAAGGGTACGCTTTTTCTGCTGCACCATCTCAGCCATCTTGGTTTTTGCAACTTAATAAAGACTGCCTTCTTACATATACTCTTGTCGTTGTCCATCCCTACCATGAAAAAAAGCAGGCAAGGCAGGCCCATGGGAGGCAGGGACATGACAAGTAGGGCCAGGCACACACACGGGAGTCAAGGCCACAAAGATCGGGGTGGCATGGGAAAAACCCCACCTGAAGGCAGAGACAGGGGTATGGGGGGGGCATAGACAGGTGCAGATGTGGTGCACATCCTCATGCTACTCGATAATCTCACCTTCAGTCCTAGGAAAGGAAATGGGATCACAAACCCTTGTCACAAAAAACAAGTTGCCATCCTGCAGGAAGTTCAGAATTCCAGGAAAATCCAGTGCACCTATGTCTTGGTTTGAAAGACAGGTGTCTGTGGAGGAAGGCAGGAGCCTCCCTTGAAATGGAAAGTGCAACCCCCTTCCCTCCAAATTATTATAATTTTGAAATTAACGGGCGTTCAGGCAAAGATACGGGGAATAGGAATAACAGTTCTTTACTATATATATATATATATATATATATATAAAAAACACAAGGCAGGGAAAAAACAAACAACCCACTGGTTTACACTGACAGAGTCAGGAATACAACCTGACACCCTGTTAGGGTGGCAGTAGCAGTCCGATAAGATGCTGGCTGCAGTCCTCCTGAAGCGATGGATGTAGTTCTGTGGAAGCAGCAATCAGGTAAAAGAGTCTGGTCTTCCTCCGAAGGTCCAGTGGTAGGTAGGTAGCTCTTGTCCTCTGGAACTCCAGTGGGGGGAAAAGCTCCTCTGGGAATCCACTGGAAGAAGGCTGCTAGGGTGTTCAAAATCTCTGTTTTTATTTGGCATGGACTGCTTGGCTCCTTCCCCCCCGCCCCCCCCACCCCCGGGCGGAGCATCTCACAATGGGATGGGGAGTCGTGAGGCAGTTCCTTGATGGGCCATTAACAGGAGATAGTCCAGGAGCGAGTTATCGATGAGTCAGGCGATAAGGCATTGTTGTGCCCAGTAACAGGAGATAGTCCGGGGGGGGGAGGCAGAGAGCACCGCCCCACCTGGTCTCAACAGCTCCTGAAGATGGTAATAGAATATTTTTTTCTTTTGGCACATTTTGCACTGTAACCCAGGACAACCTAGAACAAAACCACAGCAAAACTGTCAGTTAAAAAAGCTGTGTGTTTTAGAACCCTCTCATCACCCCTTAACACTCCGTATGAAACTGCTGACAAATAATAAAAAAAAAAAGCCCAAGCTGCATCCCAGGGCTCTCTCTACTGTGGGTGCTGCTGGAGCTTGCCCAATCCCACAGCTCTCACCTCGCCCAGAAGGAGCTCCCTGGGCAGAGCCCGGGACTCATCTACCCCAGGCCCCGCCCACTGCCTTTCCAAACATCCCCCGGGGAAGGGGCCGCCGCGGGGCACAAAGGTGAGAGCGTCCGGTGCGTAGCCCACTCACTGTAGGCGGTAGCAGGAGAGAGCGCGGCAGCGCGCACCCGGAGCTGCAGTACCGTCTTTTGGTCACAGGGTGGCAGCAGGGTGCGCGGCAGCGCCGCCGGGGCTGCATAACCGCTTTTTGGTCACAGGGTGGCAGCAGGGAGCGCGGAAAGCTCCGCTGGGCCTGCAGTACCGACTTTCGGTCACAGGGTGGCAGCAGGGAGCGCGGCAGCGCCTTCGGGGCTGCAGTACTGCTTTTCGGTCACAGGGTGGCAGCAGGGAGTGCGGCAGCGCCTTCGGGACTGCAGTACTGCTTTTCGGTCACAGGGTGGCAGCAGGGAGCGCGGCAGCGCCTTCGGGACTGCAGTACTGCTTTTCGGTCACAGGGTGGCAGCAGGGAGCGCGGCAGCGCCTTCGGGACTGCAGTACTGCTTTTCGGTCACAGGGTGGCAGCAGAGAGCGCCACAAATCGGTGTCACCGCACACGCGCGTGTACCACGCCCCAGTACCCAACCCTAGTCAAATCGTGGTAGCAGAGCGCGCCGCAGGCGGCCGCCAGCGCGCATGCGCGTACCCCGGCCTGCAGTACCGCACACCCCCCACGCGCAGGCAGCACAAAGCGCCGTTTCACGCAGCACCCCCGTGCGGTCACAGCGGCGCAGCAGCACCTGCGTCTTTCTCTGACACTGGGGGTACAGGGGGACCCGGAGAGGGGTGGGGGATGACCGACACCAACGGCTCTCCCCGGCATAACCCACAGACGAGCACTCACCTGCCACAGCCCACGAGACAGAATCCATGCTCGATGCCTGCCCCCCGCCGGATCATCGACGCCGGCTGCCGCACAGCAGAGGGGTGGCAGGGCGTCCGCCAAAGGACAGTGCCATGGCTCTTGCTCGCACTCGGCTCTGCCACATTCCCCGTCTCGGACCACGCCCGGACGGGCTCCCCAGAGCAACAACTGCCCCTTTCCCCACCGGACAGCCGTGGCAGAAAGCTTGGACAGAGACAGAGCTGGCCCCGCGGGGCGAGAGCGCTGAGCCACCGGCAGGCAAACCTGGGGGGGGGGGGGGGGGGGGGGCGAGCTGCTGCGCAGCACCGGACACTCACAGCAAGACATCGGGAAACAAAAGGCCCCAGCCATAGTTCAGCACATTAGAAGAACAACACAGAAGCAAGGAGAGGAATTCAATAGAACGAGGGACAGGAGAGCAGTCGAACTGAAGGAGACCAGCCCGAAATACAGACACATCCTCTACAAACCAGAGTGATTTGAATACTTAACACTCCATAGAAAGACAAACAGATACGATTTCCAACCCCTTCTTAGCAGAAAAGCAACTGCTCTTGCTCATGTTTGATGCCCTTCCTTAGAGCGCTGCTGCAGAACAAGGCTGTACACCCCCATCTAGATCTATGCTTACACCTGTCTCCAAAATACACAGTTGTTATTTGACTCTGCTCCTGCCCCACCTTGTTCTATCATGTCACATGATTAGAAACCAAGTACTTCAGAGCGCTCTGTCAAAACACAGGGAAGAAACTCAGTAACATGCAGCTGCCTCTGGCTTGGAAAGAGTTAGAGAAACCCCTGACCGCTTAAGTACACCTCATACATTACATGCTGTACTGATTCGGCAGCGAGTTTAAACCGCGTTAGTCATTCTGCCAATTATACAATTTTAACTTTCTCTAGAGTTTCATATATGACAGGAAAAGATCAGTGAAATAATAGATCCCCCACATGGTTTTACTCATTAAAAAGAAAAAAAAAAGAAATTCAAATCCCCAGGGCTGCAACAGGTAAGGCCACCGAACAGGACTGGCAGATGCACTAAGGCTTCTGGCTGTACCAAAGCACGCAGAGGAACATTTTTTAATCGTATCTCGACCGTTGCAACCAAGAATGTAAAGACCAGCGACGCCATCCACTTTTGGAACACTTGCTGTGCTTCAGTCTTTGGAAACAAATTGACTTTGCTGTTGTTTTGTTTTTCAAAAGAGGGCAAAAAGTCTCACTGCTCATGACTTCTACAGCCAAGCACACAGAGTCCGACAGGCAGTTCGTACAACGCAATTTCTTTGAAGGAGAAAGATTTCCATTCCAGGAAAATCCCTTTTCCAACTGAAATCAAAGTTACGCACTGCAGGACAACGGTCCCTGGTCCCTCAGCTTCGCTTCCAGAGGGCTGGGGATCCGCGTCCATCCTCAGCAGAAACCACATCAACTAACCTGATTACTCCTGCAGTTGCCACGTTCCTCCTCATCGCCTACAGAAAAAAAAAAAAAAAAACCCACACACACCGCTGACAGTGGTAGCTGTCACACGGGTCACCACAGACCTCCTCGAAACACCCTCCTCCTCAAAAGGAACGTGGTCTTCCGCTCAACTGCTCCGCACCGATTCCCGTGTTGGACGCTGCAGCTGTCATCGCTTGCGGCCCCCCTAAGGTAGCAACAGACAGAGAAATACCGTCACGCTTGGGAGAAATCACCAGCCCCACGCTCCTCCTTGCTGCTCCTTAGCTCACCACCTCAAAAGCTCACCCAACTCCAAAGGCAGCTGCGTAACACCTGCACAAACGCACAGAAACGCTTGACCGAGCTGCCGCAGGATGCTCCACTCTTGGACGCCGGCCCGGCTGACAACCGCCTCGCCTCCTCAGGCCGCTGGTCGGCGCGCAGCTTCGCCCCTCCGAGGCTATGTGCGTGACCTGCGAAAGCCAAAACAAAAGGCACGTGCTGAGATACCGCCCGAAACCACAGCCTGCCCGTGCCCATTCCCCTCTCCTCCTCCTCTACCTCGGCCGCCCACCCACCCTACCTCTGCCAGCTGCCGCGTTGAGGCTCCGGTACCACCTGTAAAACACAACCCATAAGGGATGCTTATAAACTTCACAAACGACACAACGCCTGAAAAGTAACTTCTCTGCTGCAGCCCACCAGTCCCAGCTCACCTCGCCCCAGCCACCCGCAGTGCCGATACCCTGCTTCGCTCGCTACTTCGTGCCTTTGGAATACAACAAACCTACCAAGACCTGTCAGCTGCTCACACAGCCATCGGCCGCATCTGCCCGCTGACACTGCGTGCCAACCCACCTTCTTATGGCCGCTCCCCCGCCCCTCCTCTAACCCTTTGGTGCACGGCTCGTCTCACTGCATCTGAAAACGGCATCGAACGAGTCACCCGGCTGCGGAGCAACAGCTTAACGGTTCCGGAGATCTCCTTTCCATGTAGGAATACCCTCTAGACTCCAACAACAGCCAGCCAGCCATCACAGAAAACCAAAGCCAAAGCAACACCTGGCCCTACGCGTACGACCCTTAGCACCTTCCACCCCGGAAGTCAAATGCCACGGCCCCTGACGAAAAGATACGGCCGCGGCCGCAACCGCAACGGTGGACGCGCGAGAAGCCGGGCCCCAAGACCCAACATCCACAGGATGCGGAGAAGTCATCGTCCCAGAAGAGGGCTCCGTGAGAACAGACCGCTCGACAGCGGATACCCCAGCGCATCCTGGACCACTCGTCACCTTCTCGGACACGAGACATGCTGGACAGATCTGTGTGTGGAGCTTCTCGCGCGAGACGGGGAGCGCTCGGTCGGCGGTACCCCGGTGAGTCGAGGAGCACGAGACCCTCGGTGCGGCTACCGATGCGCCCGCCTACCGCAAAAGAATAAACCTCCGGAGCATTGAGACCTCATTAATGTGCAGTATAGCGCACACGGAACAAGCACCACCGACCGCCTCCTTACCACTGAACCCCTCAAGGAATCACAGCGGCGGTCAGCTGACGGAAAAACCATGGCGGCTGAAAGATCTAACACAGGCACCTTACAACCACAGAAACCGGTGCTAAACACACAACAGGTGAAAAACTACACGGAAACATAACTGCTGTGACCGGCACTACGACACGTCTCATCAGGCGCGTCATGAAAAAGTCAGAAACGGAGTCATGGGAAGGCTCGCGTGCCCGGGCCTACGACAGAAGACAGACCCTGGCTGGAGACTGTTACCAGCGCAAAGAACGCAGACCCTCTTCTCTGAGAAGTTCTGGGGAAGATGCCTTCTCGAGAAACTCTCAAGCTCCGTATACAGGCGAGTACAAGATGCTCACCCTAACCCTCGCTGGACAATTTCACCATCAGTCCTATTAAGAGAGAAAAAAGAGCATAGATCAAGACATCAGCAACTTACACAGCACACAGTAAAAACGGTGGGGAAAAAAAACAAGGTTCCATCTCCCATAGTCAGGAATTCCAGAAAAATGCAATGCATCTAAAATTTAAAAAAAAAAAATGGCAGGCTATTAAACCATTTTGCCACCCCCAAACCCTCAGCGGAAAACCGCCAGCCTGAAACAACAAAAACAACTGCATAAAAGGGTACTTCCTACTATGCCTACAGCCGAACCTCGGCCGGTCTCGAAACTCTTCCCTCACACCGACGCCTCCGCTTCTTGCCGTGAGCAAACCCCCGACGCCCGCGCAGCCCAGCCGGCTCCAAGAGCTGCCGCCAGCGACCAGACCAGCGGAGCGCCCGCACCGCAGCAGCCCCGGAGCAGAACGGGCTCCCTGTGCAGAGGCCAGGGCTCGTACACCCGGGGCCCTGCTCACCACCCTTCCTGCAATCCCCTGGGAAAGGGGCTGGGGCGACCCCCAGCAGACACAAGGGCGGCCGGAGGAGCAGCGGGGAGTTTCCTCACCTGCCTCCGTGTCACGGGGTACAAAGCACTGAGCAAAGACAGCGACCCGTACCGCAAAGGCCGATACCTGCTCTTCTACTGCAGGTATCTGCGGCACCAGCAACGTGACCGGGCAGGGAATTAAACTAACGGAACCGCTTTAACTGGGAGAATAAGGACACAAACCTGAGCCAGGTGCAGTCAGCAACATCCCCGGGGAGGAACCGGCAACCAAGTCCTCAGCGCTGCCCCTGGGAGACACAAAGAACGGCCAACTGTTGTCCACAGCGACGGCCACCCCTTTCCCCAGGCAGGAACCCCTCCTTCTGCAGGAGCTCCTGGAGACGCCCCCTCCTGCCCCAGACCATTGCCAACGGCACCCGTGCTTATGGGGCAATAAAGCACGTTCGCGGGTCAGCTTGCTGCTGCGAGGGCAGGGTCTGGGGTGGTCAGGGGCTACGGGACAGGTGCTGGAGCTGTGGGCAGCTGCATGGGGCGCGCAGGCCGGAGCACTTTTCCAGGGGGTGGGAAGGCCTCCAGGTGCCCGGAGGCAGCCATCTGCCCCTCTTCCTCCTTCCTCTCCACCAGCTCACAAAACCCCTGGGAGCTGCCCTGACGGGGCCCGACGTCTGCTGTCGGCACTCTCGGGCAGGCGTGCCCTAGCAGCACCATCCCCTGGGGCTGCGGCCCCATGACACAGAGCGGCCATCGCCATCAGCCTCGCTGGCTCCCTCCGGGGCTCCTCCGGCACCAGCCCGCAGCTGCAGCCATGGCCCCTTACCCCCGCTGTGTACCTGCTCCCCTGGACTCTCTGACCGCTGCTCAGCAAGTACAAAGGAGACAGAGCGAGGGTTTATTTGCAAACCCATCTAAGTGCGAGGAACACGCCTGCTCTGGGGCTCAGAGCCCGTCCACTCACCCTTCCCTGGGACCGCTCGGCAGTCCACGCTGGGGCAGCAGGTACGGAGAACGAAAACACAGCCATGGGGAGCTGGGCAGAGGAACAGAAAGAGAAAAATAAGGTGAGGGAGAGGAACTGAGGAGCAGAGAAAGAGAGGTACCGGGAAAAGAACAGAGAGGGGGAGACACAGATAAAGAAAGGACACAGAGTCCTGGTCTGTGGAAGGAAAACGGGGTCAGGGAGCCAGGCGAGGGAAAAGAGCACACCCACCAGCCCTGTGCCCAGGGGGCAGCAGCGGCCTTTCCTCACGGGGAAGTGGCAGCGGGCACGGCGGCCCCATCCCACAGGCCCTGCAGCATCGCGCGGCCGTTACCGGCGGCGCCCGCCGGCAGGACAGCCTGCTGCTCGCCGGATGCAGCGCTGAGCATGGCGCCCGAGCCGGACGCCCGCAGGCAGCCATGCGGCCCTGGCAACGAGCCCACAGCTCGTGCGGCGGCTGTGGCGAGGGCTGGGCCGTGCCGCAGGAGCGGGGGGCCATCACTCGACCCCCGCAGCGCAGCACCTCCTCCCCTGGGCTCCCTCACAGCCCCTCGCCTGCTGTGAAGGGACTGCAAACGCAGCTGGGAGGGCAAAGGAGACTGCGAACGTTTCTTCAGTCACGCAGGTAGCGGATGCAGCGAGAGCGCCTGAGGCAGGGAACAGGATGGCGAGAGAAAGACAGGGACAGGGAGCCCGACAGGTGGAGAAAGAAGCAGCAGGGAGAGAAGAAGAGAGGCAGCAGATAGAGGGAGAAGGGAGCAGGGCAGAGACCGACAAAGGAGGACGGAGACGCAGGACAAAACTGGGACAGGCAGCACGACAGAGAGGAAGGAAAGAAGAACAGGGGCAGGAAGCTGGACCGAGACACATGGAGAAAGACAACAAAGAACAGGGCAGAGAGGGAGGATGAAACAACAGGGACAGGGAGCCAAGACAGCCAACAATGGAGGGAAGGGGCGGGGGTGGGGGGAACAACAACACGGTACAAACCACAGAGCTACACACTACAGGTGGAAGAATTAAAAAATAGAGCCGGGGAGCCAGAAAAAAAAAAAAAAAAGCTGGAGAGCAAAAAGTATAGCGATTCATACAAAAAGGGAGGGAATATTAAAATAGCGTCATCAGGGAGCCAGAGAAAGCGAGACGGAGAAAGGACAAAAGCAACAGGCTACAGGGCAGAGAGGGAGGAACTCATGAGCAGCAACAGAGCTCCGGCCAGAGAGAGACGGAAAAAAGTACAAGACTGCAGGGGCTGCAGGGCAGAGAAGGAAGAATTGACCAACAGGGACAGGGGACCAGACAGAGCGTGATCGAGAACAGAAAAAACCAGCAGCGGGCTACAGGGAAGAGGAATTCAAGAGCAGGGACTGGGAGCTGGACAAAGAGACAGAAAAAAAAAAAAAAAACCACGAAACAGTGATGGGCTATGAGACAAATAAGGAGGAAAGAAAAAACAGCAGCAGGGAGCCAGACAGAAGAGACTGAGAAACACAGACAAATAGCTTGGGGCTATGGGACAGAGAATGTGGAATGAAAAGGCAGAGAGAGGGAGCCAGACAGAGAGCAGGGGGAAAATCCAGACAGGCTACGGAGGGGCAGAAGAAGGAATTAAAATCTGGGGACAGAGAGCTGAACAGAGAGGGATGGCGACAGCAGGGAATAGCAGCGGGTGCAGGAGTAAGAGGGAGAAAATAATCGATAGGGACAGGGAGCTGGATACAGAGGGTCAGAGAAAGGTGAAAATAGGGGTAGGGTAGAGGGCAGAGAGTAAGAATTAAAAAATGGGGGCACTGAGACACAGAGATGGAGAGAAGAAAAAAGCAACAGGCTACACAGCAAAGGAGGAGGAATTAAAAAACACGGACAGGAAGTGCGAAAGTGAGAAGGGGCTGGGGGGGGTGGGGTGGGCCGGGGACTCCAGGACACACGACTCCTGACAGGCAACAGGACAGAGAGGGAGGAATTAAAAGGGAGGGACTGGGAGCTGGGAGAGGGGGAGAAAGAAAAAGAATCACGGCACACTACAGGGCTGAGAAGGAAGAAACTGAACAGGGACAGGGAAACGGCCAAAGAGAGCCCAACGAAAGAAAATGTGCCGATGGGCTACAGGACAGAGAGGGAGGAGTGAAACAACAGGGAGCCAGAGCCAGGCACAGAGAGATCGAGACAGAAAAAACAGCCAGGAGCAACGAGGCGGGGCAGGGGTGGGGGGAAGCTGCGAGGATCTGGAGCCAGACAGAGCAACAGCAAAAGAAAATGACAACGACAAGCTCCAGGGAGGAGCGGGAGGAATGAAAAGACAGAGATGAGGGGCCGGACCCAGTGTGACACACGCAGGAAGCACAGCAACAGCTGGAGGGCAGAGAGGGAAGAATTAAAACACAGGGACAGGGCGCCAGAGGTGGAGTGGGGAGACAGATAAAGGGGGAGAGGGCAGACAGAAAGACAGGCTACAGGGAGAAGCAGGAGGAATTAAAGAAATGGGATCCACAGCCGGACAGAGAGAAGGAGAAAGCAGCACAATCACCACAGGCTACAGGGCCCAGAAGGAAGAAACTGAAAAACAGGGAAGCGGGAGCCGTCCAGAGAGAGATATGAAGAAAGGGAAGATAGCGGGGAGCCGCCACACGGCAGCAAGGGAAGGATTAAAAAGATGGGGCAGGGAGCCGGACAGGGAGCGATGGAGAAAGAAACAAAGCCCCTTGATGGGCTACAGGACAGAGAGGGAGCAACTGAAGACTCGGGGAAAAGGAGCAGGACAGAGAACGGAAAACCAGTGACGGGCCACAGGGCAGAGGGAGGAACCACATATGTGGGGAGAGGCAACTGGCCAGAGAGAGATGAGGACAGACAGATAACAGCAGTGGGCTACAGGGCTGAGAGAGAAACTGAAAAACGGGGACCGAGAGCCGGGAACAGGAGACACGCAGAAACACCAAATCGCAACAGGCCACAGGACAGAGAGGGAAGAAATAAACATCTGGGACCAGGAGCAACCTACAGAGAGACGTCGGGAAACGGAAGTTTCAAGAACAATGCATACGAGGCAGAGAGGAAGGCATTTTTAGAAGTGGGTCAAGACAGGGACAGGGAGCCCAACAGAGACAGAGAGAACAAGAAAGCAACAACGGGCTGCGAGACAGACAGGGAGCAATTGAAAAATCCCAGCAGGGAGAGACGGCAAAAGGAATGAAATCGCAACACGAACTTCGAAAGCGACAGGCTGCAGGGCAGAGAGGGAGGAATTTTAAAAAATCCGGATCTTGTGCTGGACCAAGAGAGACCGAGCAAATAAAAATGGTGAGGCCTAAAAGGGCACACAGGAAGGAATTAAACAACAGGGACAGAGAGCCAGACAGAGAAAAGTCCTGACAGGCTTCCAGAGAGAGAGGGGAATTTAAAATTAGAGACCAGGAGCTGGACAGAGAGAGACTGAGAAAGGGGAGGGGGGAAAAAAAAAAAAAAAAAAAAAAAAAGACAGGGGCGGGCAAGGGGGAAATCACAGCACCATGTGAAAGACAGGGGGCCAGGGGAGGGATAGGGAGGGCCTGGGACACACAAGTGGGGCGATGGGGCCCCGAGGGCCCAGGACTCACCGCATCCCTTGTTCTCAGTGCTGCCAGGAGAATTTGCCCGTTCAGACGCTTCCTTCTCTTCCTCTCCTCCCTTCCTCTTCTGCAGCTCCGGTCACATGGTGGTTCTCCACCTAAAAGATTACATGGCTGTCTCAACTCTTGCGAGACAAGGCTTCCTAGACATGTAGCCTCGCTCGTTCATGCATCACACGGCCGTACCATGCCATGGGTTACGCACATGGACTCTCCGCTTGCCTGCGGCGGGAGGCAGCTGCCGGCCGGCCGGCCTCTGATTCCTTCTTCTTTCTCTGGCCTCTCCAGCTTCAGCCGCAGCAGCTCCTGTCCACTGCCCACAGCCAGCAAGTGCTCCGCCCGCCCCTTTTTGCCCCCACGCCGCGACGAGAGCGAGGTCAGGCAGAGACAACCCAGGCAAGACCGAGGCGGGTGCAGACAACAGCATCCTCAGGGGAGGAAGGGACACCTGTGCCCTCAGTGCAGCCTCTGGGAGACAAGGAGAATCAGTGACCATTATGACCGTAGATCATCCCCGGCCAAATCGCCTCCTTCCACAGCAGCTTCTGGAGATGCCACTTTTTCCCTGCACTGCAGTTAATGGTATCCACGTTAAGGCAGAATCAAGTGCATCCGAGGGCCAGCTTGCTGCCATCACAACAGGATGACCTGGGGAGACAGGCTGCAGGGGAGGTGCTGGAGCTGGGGGCAGCTGCGCGGGGCCAGCGGGGCCGGGGAAGGCTCAAGGGGAGCTCTGGCGAGTTGGGAAGGCACCCGGCGCCTGGAGGGGCGTCCGCCTCCTTCCCCTCTTCCCTCCCACCAGCTCCCGGGAGCTCCCCGGGGCTGCCCGCCGCAGCACGGGCCTTGAGGCTTCCCGTCCCGCCACCCCCGGCGGCCAGCGGCCAGCAGAGACTCCCGCACCCGCCGAAGGAGCTCGCTCGCCTCACCGCCGACCTCGCCCCTCACCCGCCGCCATGCTGCTCTCGCGCACCGCGCATGCGCGAGCCGCCGCCGGCGCGCCGGAAGGGCCACGCCCGGCGCGCGACCGCCGCGCTGCGGGACCGCGCTTTGGCCGCGCGGCAGCAGTGCCCGCCGGGCGGCGCGTGCCCGGGGCGGCCCCGGCACTGCAGCCCCGCGCGTTGCGCGCCGAGCGCCCGCCGGCCCCGCGCCCCTGGGGCGGGAGGACACGCCCCCGGCGGGGCGGGAGCGGGGAAGGGGCGGGTCTGAGCTTGGGCTGGGGGCGAGGGGCAAGTCGGGGGGTGCAGGCGGCACCCGAGGGGCGGTGGGAGGGCGGTGCCGAGCATGGTGGGGCGGAGGGGGCACAAGGTCGGAGGGCAGGGGGTTCGGGGGAACGTCCCGCAAAAACCTCGCATGGGGCAACATCTCCATGGGAATCACTTGGGGGGGGGGGACGGGACGGGGGGACGGACGACAGGGATGGGGGGGGGGGGGGGGGGGGGGGCGGGCAGAACAGCGGGGAGGAGACCCTCTGGGCCCCGGACTCTCCCCACCGGACAGCCCCGGCTGCAGCACCCGCGGGTCCCCGCTGGAGACAGAGCCAGGAGCCTCCGGCCGCAGGGCTGGCGCCGCCGGGCGAGCACGCTGAACGGCCGGCAGGCAAACCTGGGCAGGGGGAGCTGCCGAGCAGCACCAGACACAACACGGCAGCTCAAGAACAAAAATCCCAAGTTATGTCTCAGCATATGAGAAAAGTAACACAGGAGAAAGCAGAAGAATTCAGTGAGAATGAGGGATAGGATAGCAGTTGAGCTAAAGGAGGTCAGCTCAAACTACAACACATCTGTTCAAAGCCAGAGCCATCGGTACGCTTAAAAAAAAATTAAAAAAAAAAATCAATACTAAGACTCATCAATACAATTTTGAAAGCATTCTCAGCATAAAAGCAAACACCCTTGATAGTGCTGGAAAACGTCTCGTCCCTTTCTCACAGCACCCCTGGGGGGAGATACACCCCCCACCCCCCCCCCACCCGTGAGACCGCAGGAAGACCTCGTACCATCCTCGGACTCACCACAACAGCTACAGCCCTTGCGCCGCCGCCGCTGCTGCTGCACGTCTCGCTTGCTCAGTCAATAAATCTGCAGAGTGAAGTGTAAAACTCTAAATAAACATAACAAAGTCATGTTTAAAACGTTCTTTAAAGAAAGAACAAATCTCAGTCGTTCACTTTATACCGAAAAGGCACGTGGATGTTCATGTACATCCAACAACAATGCTCACACTATCAAAGTATTTGATTTGATGTTTGCGTTAACTGCACTCACCCAGCTGCAAGCAGATACCATTAAATCACCTGTCTCCAAAATACACCGTTCCCATCCGACTGGGGGGTTTCTTGTGCATTACACCATTAGGAGGGACATCTGGGCAGCTGCACCGCCCAGGAGAGATGCCACCCAATGGCCAGGGAAATGCACCACCGAAAGCCAGACAGAAATAAAGTACTTTGGAGTGCTCCCTCCAAATATGGGGAAAACCACCCATAACATTCAGCAGCCTCTCTTTTTAAACACATAGAAGAAATACCAAATTGCTTAAACACCCTCTTCAATCGTACCCTGAAGCTCGCGGGCGGTTACAGTTTAAACAAGGCAAGTCCATTTGTATATTACACAACATGAACTGTTTGGGGTTTTTTCCTATCAGAAATGAAACTTATAAAAAATTAGTAAGATAAGAGATCCCCATACTATTTTACTTTGGGGACACACACACACACACGACACACACACAGATGGGACCATGACGGACAGGGATGACGACACAATGCAGAAATCAACCACCCAGTTCTGCAATGCTTAAGGCTACCAAACAGGACTGGAAGATTTGCCAGAGAGAGGTGGGGGGAAAAAACCCACCAAACAAGCAAAAAAACCCCAAACAACAAAACAAAACAACACAACACAAAAAAAAAACCAACCCACGACCTTGATTGCTCTTAGTACAGATGTCAGTATCTCAGTCAGGTTTTCACGTACCCCTATGAGATATTTTAAACACTTAAGGACTGAAAAAGGAGAAAGCTTTTATCTGGAACACAGTCCATTTCTTCAGAACATCCAAACTCTGACGCACAGTTTCTTTCCCCTTTCAGCACCATACGATTCTCACAGAATCGTTTCTCAGCAAGCACACAAAACAGAAAGCTACGCACGCTCTCAGGAAGAGCAAATAAACGGAGGGGAGTACACTTCACACAGGCACAACGTGCTCCAGAACAGACCTTATTTTGAGTGTTTCTGCTGAAGCACTTCCTATCAAAACTAGAGAAGGAGAGCTGGCACGTTCTTCACGTTCACTTTAAAGTCCGTACTACAAGTACCTGGGGAAAAACGCAGACGCACGGGGCAGACGTACCTTGTCCTTGTAGGCCACTCGGGATCCTCTGGGCCAGTCTTGTACCTCCAGGGCAGAAGAAAGGGTCACCATGGTGAAATGATGCCAGTTGATAGTCTGCTGAGAGAGGAAAAAAAAAAAAAAACAAGCCACCTTTTAGCACAAAGCGGGCTAGGAATCGAAAGCTTCCTATTTCGGCGAAGGTTTGCAATGACTACAACCGAGTGGAGGAAAAAGCATTTTGCATCATCTTTGGTACAGCTGTTGAGACAGGCCACTAGAGATTTTGGTTTTCATAGAAAACTGGGTGCTTTCTGTCTTTTTTTTTTTTTCTTTTTTTTCTCCTTCTGACTCATTGGCAGCTTCAGTCTCACCAGAACTCCCTTCCTTAGATCGACACAGATAACTACGCACCTTTTCTCAAGCCTACATAGAGCCAGGGTTTCCTCACCCTAGACATCCCAAATCGAATACTATCCTTAAAATGTACAGCGACCCACCTGCCCTTGTCAACTGCCTCCTTGCAGAAACTGCCCCTTCACAGCTCGTCCCCGTCTCAGCGGATTGTCCTGCTGGAGGATGAAGTGCAGAAGATGCGTATCCCCACAGCATTTGTCTGTGAGGGTACATGTTCAGAAATACTCTGAATCTGTAAGACAGACAGGTGTAATTTCTGCGATTTCAATCATCAGAACTCAATTGTGAGGAAACAAACTAATGTTTAAATGAAGGGTCTGTACGCTACAGTCCTAGGAGAGGGGCAGGGGGGAGAAAGGCATTACAAATTGGAAAAAAAAAAAAAAAGGGCATGATTCGGAGCTCCCAATCATGACGGAGCGGTGGGGACAGTAACAAAAGCAAAGACAAACAGCAGCAACGTTAAGTGAAATCCAGCTTTAATTCTGATCACGTCTTTAAGAGACTCCCCAAGTCTATACCTCAGTCCTACGAAGGACTAGTCCTTTTTTTTGAAGGACAAGTTGTTTTTTTTTTTTTAACACATAAAAGTCCCAGACTGAGGGCTCCACGGAATAGCATGTGGACTGAACCACAGGACAAGCAGTCATCAACACTCTAATGAAAAAACCAAATCGACTATAAACCAAGTTTAAACATCACTGTCCATCCTGTTTCTTTGGTTACATTTCTACCGGCATCTAGGTGCTCAAGAGTTCACTGTCCTCACACCACAGGTTACTGACAATGTACTCGGGCATCTAAAAATAAAAAGCCATCTCCACCCCACCCATAAAATCAGGGTGAACCACGAGAAGAGAAACTCTCAAGGCGGCAACAGGCAGCTCTGCACTTACCACGGAGGAAAGTCTGTTCCTCGGCCCGGAAAAAAAAACACTCTCGACTCCCAAGGGACCTCCCGGGGAACGAACCGTGCTCCATTAACGGCGTTTTGTCCCCAGCTTCTCTGCCCCGGGCTTGGGTGGGGAGGGGCGGCGGGGCCCTTCCACTCGCCCTGGCCCCTCCGCGCTCCCCCAGCCCCACGTGGGCCATCGCCCAAGCACCGACCGCATCCGCCCGCGCGGGATCTCCCTCGTGGGACGCGGAACGCGACGCCGGGAAGAGGCGGCGGAACAGGAACCTCTTGGTCAGGTCGCCCGGCCAGCGGCGAGAAGACCGAGCCAGGTTCTGCCCGAGGGGCCGGGCAGGGCCCCCTGGAGCCCCAGCCGGCCCGTTTCCGTCCCCTTTGCCCGGCACGCGCTTGCCCCGCCCACCACCGACGCGCCGGAGGGGCCGGAGCCGGCGCGCGAACGGGCAGAGGGCGAGGGGCGGAGCGGCAGCGGGGCTGCCTTACCGGGAGGCAGCAGACGGCGCCAGGCAGCCCCCGCGGTGTCGCATGGCCGCTGCGGGCGAACGGCAGCGTGGAAACAGCGAACGACACCGCGGGTCGGGGCTGCAGTACCTGCCCTTGGCCGCATGGTGGCAGCAGAGCGCCGCAAAGCGAACTGAAACGCGCAGAAAGCCCATTTAAGAAGCGCGGGCTCTGAGGAAATCCGGGGGCGATGGACAGAAAAGGCAGCGAACGTGCCCCTCCAGCCCGTATCCGGGGCTACACTGCAACAGCTGCCCTGTCCCCCGATGACCCCTCACTAGCCAGGGAGGGGCGTCGAGAAAAGGGGAGGAGACCTGCGGGTCGAAGTGAAATCGGGTTTAACGAGACAGCACCACTACCAACAGAGGCATGCAAAGTTACACTGGGCCAAATGAACGTGCAGCAGCCACGATCGACAGGAGAGGGGTCCTCGGGAGCAAGGAGAAGCAGGGAAAGGAGAGAGCCCTGCAGGAGCCCCGCGGGAGATCCCCTTCCTCAGCAAACCTTCCCCCTTTATACTGAGCATGACACAGTGGTCTGGGCTACACCTGTAGCTGACTCAAACTGCTAACAGCCTGCTGAGCATTGCTGGGCTGTGATTCTGGACCAGCCAAACCATGACAGTGAAACACAGACAGGCAAGGCTGTAGACAGAAACTTTTAAAAGCGATGGGGATTAAGGAAATAAGGGAAAAAAATAAAAATAGTAATGGAGAAGTAGAAAGAAAAATCTGTAAAGCAAAGGCACTGAAGAAAAAGAAAAAGTTAAAACTTAAGATATCAAAAAGCAAAGAGTAGATGTAGAAAATACAGTGTAAGCAATAGGGATTAGGGAAATAAAGGGGAAAGATATAAAAATACAGAAAGTGACAGCCAACAAAAATGGAGACAGAGAAAGAAAAATTTAAAAGGATGGTGGTGAGGAAAGATAAGGCATAATTAAAAAATAAAGACAGGATGTGGGATAAAAGTAGATAGAAATCTTTAAGAGCAACAGGGTACAAGAAACAGAAATAATTTAAAAATAGGGTCGGGGAGGTGGATAGAAGAAAATTGAGGAAGAATTTTTTTTTTTTTTTTTAAGTGAGAGCATACAGGACAGAGAGAGGAATTAAAAAGGAGGGACAGGGTGCCAGAGGGAGGGAAAATGAGAAAGAGAAATTGCAATGCAGTGAGGCACAAGAAACACGGGAAAGCATTAAGAAATTGGGAGAGGGAGCCAGAAAATGGGACACCATGAACAAGAGAGGGCTGGAGAGGGGGACAAGGGTGTAGAGAGGAGAGCTGAGAGATTGCACCAGAAAATAGGGACCGAGAGACAAATCGGAGAGATGGGGAGTGAGGCAGAAGGGACTGACGAGACAGAGGCAAAACAAGGGCCGGGGACAAATTCTAAAGCAACAGGGAAAAAGAAACATAGGCAAGAAATTAAAAATAGAAACAGGGAGCCAAATAGAAACACATGTAGAACAAATATTTCAAAAAGCGATGGAGTACGGGAAACACAGGCAAGAAATAACACATGGGGGCAGGGTGACAGATGGAAGAAGCAAAACTGAAGAAGTGGTTGGGTAGAGGACACAGAGGGAAGAATTAAGAACTAGAGTCAGGGAGATGGACAGAGGGAAAAGCAGAAAGAATATTTTAAATGTGAAAGGGTACAAGAATTAAAAGAATAGGTATATGGACCTGCGTAAAGGGATGCAGGCAAAAATGTGAAAAACAACAAGATACGAGAAACAGGCAAGAAATTAAAATTAGGTCAGGGAGGGGGAGAGCAAGAGAGAGGTTGCAAGAAAATTTAAAAAGCGACTGGGTTCAAGAGACTTAAGTGAGAAGTTAAAAGACAGGAACGGAGAGGTAGAAACTTTCAAAAGCAATGGGGTACAAGAAACATGCAAGGAGGAAAAAACAGGAACAGAGAGCCCAGTAGAAGCAAACTGCCATGGGTTGACCTTGGCTGGCTGTTGAGTGCCCACCAAGGTGCTCCATCACTTCCTTTCCTCAACCAGAGGAAGAAAATACAACAAAAGCGCTAGTGGAAACCCACCACACTTCCCACAATCAACAGGGACCTGGATAAATGGAGGCAGGGAGAGAGGGAGACCTAGAAATGCCCTTTTCACAAGCAATAGGGCAGAATGAGAACAGAGCTCGTGGGGTGCCAGGAAGGAAACGACATAGAAAGGAAAGGTAGAAGGTGACACTTTACAGGGCAATGCTAGCAAAAGAGCAAAAAGCTTTGGGGAACTAGACAGCCTGAAAGGCAGACAGAGGCAGGGACAGGCAAGGAGGCAGGCAGAGATCCAGAGAACCGGGGCAGGGATGGCCCTGGACACACACGAGGGGACACGTGGCTCCTGGTGACAACGGCAGACCTTCACCGCCCCGAGGCTTTTCTCTCTGTCTCTGCCCCTTCCTCCTCCACAGTGCCAGCTGCCTGACCTTAGGAGCAGGCGGTGGGTGACTCAATGCACTTCTCTCACGAGGTTTCCTGGACATGCAGCAGCTCACACGTGTGCAGCCAACAGAGGCGCCAAGGTCCTGGTGCTGTGTTATGGTGGCATTCTCTGTTGTGGATGGGTGGGAGGGATCCTTCCTTGCCACAGGGACCAGCTGGAGACAGTTGCCTGTGGAAGCCCCTTGGTTTGACTCCTCAGCCAGCTCCTGCAGGCAGGCATGCCCAGGCAGCCCCCTTCATAGCCCAAAGTAGGGCCAGCCCCATCATTAGCCTCAGTGGCCACACCTGCCCCAGCTGGAGCCCATCAGGAACAGGTGCCTGGGCAAAGCCCCACAGCACATGGCCCCCTCCCCGGCACCTGCCCACAGCCACGAGCTCTGCACCCAGGGGCTTGAATACCATCCAGGGGCACAGAGGAGGCAGGAAAAGTTTACTCACCTCTGCCCAGAACAAATCCTGGCACTGAGCTGGCTACAAGGCTCGGTGTGCAAACACAGCAAACGCAGCAGGAGAGAAGGGAAAAAGCAGGAGGAAGGTAGAGAAGAGGTGGGGGACAGGCAGCCAGTAAACGGGATGCTGCAAACAGGAGAGGGACAGGGAGCAGGACAGTAGCATAGAGAGAGGAGTACTGGGACACTGAGCAAAAAACCCAGGGAGAGATGGAGGAATACATAAGAGCGAGGAGGAGCAGGAGAGAGAGGCCAAAGGGACCAGCAGGACCACAAGGCAGGGACAAGACAAGGGACAGGGAAATATTGTAAAGCAATAGGGGAAAAGAAACAGAGGCAAGAACTAACACATAGGGTCAGGAAGACAAAAAGAGGGAGCCTTACAAAGACAATGTAAAAAGTGACACCATTTCCACCCCCGTCTTGACTTCCACATTTTCCCTGACTTCGCACCCCATCTCAGCCTCCACTTTCTTCCAGCCCTGCCTCTCCCCCTGGCTTGAGGGGAAGCCCCAGTGCAATCAGGAAGGTGTTAGGCTGTCCATCAGGCTCCCACAGCAAAGGGGCCAGGACAGAAAGCCATTGCTGGCCCTCCCCATCCCTGGGCAGCCCTTTCCCAGGCAGCAGAAGGAGCGGCAGGCAGGGCAGCAGAGGTGGACCGGGACACACACAGGAGAACGTGTGACTCACCCCAGCTCCTGGCACCAGCTCAGATCTTCAGCACCCCAACACTTTTCTCTCAACTCCCCTCCACCGCCAGGCTGGCCAGCGGCTCACACACACAGCCGATGCAGGCACCAAGCTGCCAGCAATGTGTGCTGGTGGTCTGCTCCATCATGGACAGCTCAGGGGGATCCTTCCTTACCACAGGGACCAGCCATTCCATTCTGGAGGTAGCTCCAGCTACCTCCTCAGCCAGTTCCCCTTTATCAGCTCCCTCAGGCAGCCCCTTTATAGCCCACAGGAGGGCCGGCCCTGTTATTAGCCCCACTGGCCACACCTGGAGCCCATCAGGAACAGGGGCCACAGGCAAGAACAAGCACCCAGGGACAAGGAGCTCTGAAGAGGGAGATGTAGGAAGAAAATGTAAAAAGCAATACTGCTTTTCCACTCTCCCACCCACCCCTGCCCTTGGGAAAGCCTGATGGAAACCATGAGACTTCAGGGTGTCCCTGCTGGGTGCCCCTCATTCCCCCTGATATCTACTGGTGATGGCATTTTGGGCCCAAGGAAGTGCCAGAGCGAAGTTTGGAATGCAAACAGTTTGTTTAAAACAGTTTGCATCTGGAGCAGCAGTTCTTGTAGTGGTGGGGGCAAGGCAGGTGCATGGAGCAGGGACAAGGGGAGGGGGACACAAAACATGGTAATGGGAGGCAGGTGCAAGGCACACCCATGGTGGGGGGGCGGGGGGGGGGAGGAAGGCAGGTGCACAGGGGGAGGATAGGGTGTGAGCTATGCACACCCATAAAGTGGGTACAAAAATCTGTCAGGGATAACCTGATTGAGGAAGATGAAGTTGACCTTGACAGCATTCCAGTATACCCTTGAAAAGACAGAAGAAGTGGATGAAGAATGTTGTAAACAAGTTTGAGGAAGTTATAAGAGATTGAGCAAGAAGAGACTGAGCAAGTAATACCACAGAGCAGAAACTTGGCAAGAGAACAGTAGGTACAGTGAGAAATACAGTAGGAGCTCCAGCCAATCATTATGTGAATGGAGGTGAATGGACAAAGCTATTGAGCGAATCATTTTAGCAGCCTTAGTGCATGAACAGGTGGACAGATAAGAAAGGTTATAAAAGGGTACGCTTTTTCTGCTGCACCATCTCAGCCATCTTGGTTTTTGCAACTTAATAAAGACTGCCTTCTTACATATACTCTTGTCGTTGTCCATCCCTACCATGAAAAAAAGCAGGCAAGGCAGGCCCATGGGAGGCAGGGACATGACAAGTAGGGCCAGGCACACACACGGGAGTCAAGGCCACAAAGATCGGGGTGGCATGGGAAAAACCCCACCTGAAGGCAGAGACAGGGGTATGGGGGGGGCATAGACAGGTGCAGATGTGGTGCACATCCTCATGCTACTCGATAATCTCACCTTCAGTCCTAGGAAAGGAAATGGGATCACAAACCCTTGTCACAAAAAACAAGTTGCCATCCTGCAGGAAGTTCAGAATTCCAGGAAAATCCAGTGCACCTATGTCTTGGTTTGAAAGACAGGTGTCTGTGGAGGAAGGCAGGAGCCTCCCTTGAAATGGAAAGTGCAACCCCCTTCCCTCCAAATTATTATAATTTTGAAATTAACGGGCGTTCAGGCAAAGATACGGGGAATAGGAATAACAGTTCTTTACTAATATATATATATATATATATATATATATATAAAAAACACAAGGCAGGGAAAAAACAAACAACCCACTGGTTTACACTGACAGAGTCAGGAATACAACCTGACACCCTGTTAGGGTGGCAGTAGCAGTCCGATAAGATGCTGGCTGCAGTCCTCCTGAAGCGATGGATGTAGTTCTGTGGAAGCAGCAATCAGGTAAAAGAGTCTGGTCTTCCTCCGAAGGTCCAGTGGTAGGTAGGTAGCTCTTGTCCTCTGGAACTCCAGTGGGGGGAAAAGCTCCTCTGGGAATCCACTGGAAGAAGGCTGCTAGGGTGTTCAAAATCTCTGTTTTTATTTGGCATGGACTGCTTGGCTCCTTCCCCCCGCCCCCCCCACCCCCGGGCGGAGCATCTCACAATGGGATGGGGAGTCGTGAGGCAGTTCCTTGATGGGCCATTAACAGGAGATAGTCCAGGAGCGAGTTATCGATGAGTCAGGCGATAAGGCATTGTTGTGCCCAGTAACAGGAGATAGTCCGGGGGGGGGAGGCAGAGAGCACCGCCCCACCTGGTCTCAACAGCTCCTGAAGATGGTAATAGAATATTTTTTTCTTTTGGCACATTTTGCACTGTAACCCAGGACAACCTAGAACAAAACCACAGCAAAACTGTCAGTTAAAAAAGCTGTGTGTTTTAGAACCCTCTCATCACCCCTTAACACTCCGTATGAAACTGCTGACAAATAATAAAAAAAAAAAGCCCAAGCTGCATCCCAGGGCTCTCTCTACTGTGGGTGCTGCTGGAGCTTGCCCAATCCCACAGCTCTCACCTCGCCCAGAAGGAGCTCCCTGGGCAGAGCCCGGGACTCATCTACCCCAGGCCCCGCCCACTGCCTTTCCAAACATCCCCCGGGGAAGGGGCCGCCGCGGGGCACAAAGGTGAGAGCGTCCGGTGCGTAGCCCACTCACTGTAGGCGGTAGCAGGAGAGAGCGCGGCAGCGCGCACCCGGAGCTGCAGTACCGTCTTTTGGTCACAGGGTGGCAGCAGGGTGCGCGGCAGCGCCGCCGGGGCTGCATAACCGCTTTTTGGTCACAGGGTGGCAGCAGGGAGCGCGGAAAGCTCCGCTGGGCCTGCAGTACCGACTTTCGGTCACAGGGTGGCAGCAGGGAGCGCGGCAGCGCCTTCGGGGCTGCAGTACTGCTTTTCGGTCACAGGGTGGCAGCAGGGAGTGCGGCAGCGCCTTCGGGACTGCAGTACTGCTTTTCGGTCACAGGGTGGCAGCAGGGAGCGCGGCAGCGCCTTCGGGACTGCAGTACTGCTTTTCGGTCACAGGGTGGCAGCAGGGAGCGCGGCAGCGCCTTCGGGACTGCAGTACTGCTTTTCGGTCACAGGGTGGCAGCAGAGAGCGCCACAAATCGGTGTCACCGCACACGCGCGTGTACCACGCCCCAGTACCCAACCCTAGTCAAATCGTGGTAGCAGAGCGCGCCGCAGGCGGCCGCCAGCGCGCATGCGCGTACCCCGGCCTGCAGTACCGCACACCCCCCACGCGCAGGCAGCACAAAGCGCCGTTTCACGCAGCACCCCCGTGCGGTCACAGCGGCGCAGCAGCACCTGCGTCTTTCTCTGACACTGGGGGTACAGGGGGACCCGGAGAGGGGTGGGGGATGACCGACACCAACGGCTCTCCCCGGCATAACCCACAGACGAGCACTCACCTGCCACAGCCCACGAGACAGAATCCATGCTCGATGCCTGCCCCCCGCCGGATCATCGACGCCGGCTGCCGCACAGCAGAGGGGTGGCAGGGCGTCCGCCAAAGGACAGTGCCATGGCTCTTGCTCGCACTCGGCTCTGCCACATTCCCCGTCTCGGACCACGCCCGGACGGGCTCCCCAGAGCAACAACTGCCCCTTTCCCCACCGGACAGCCGTGGCAGAAAGCTTGGACAGAGACAGAGCTGGCCCCGCGGGGCGAGAGCGCTGAGCCACCGGCAGGCAAACCTGGGGGGGGGGGGGGGGGGGGGCGAGCTGCTGCGCAGCACCGGACACTCACAGCAAGACATCGGGAAACAAAAGGCCCCAGCCATAGTTCAGCACATTAGAAGAACAACACAGAAGCAAGGAGAGGAATTCAATAGAACGAGGGACAGGAGAGCAGTCGAACTGAAGGAGACCAGCCCGAAATACAGACACATCCTCTACAAACCAGAGTGATTTGAATACTTAACACTCCATAGAAAGACAAACAGATACGATTTCCAACCCCTTCTTAGCAGAAAAGCAACTGCTCTTGCTCATGTTTGATGCCCTTCCTTAGAGCGCTGCTGCAGAACAAGGCTGTACACCCCCATCTATAGATCTATGCTTACACCTGTCTCCAAAATACACAGTTGTTATTTGACTCTGCTCCTGCCCCACCTTGTTCTATCATGTCACATGATTAGAAACCAAGTACTTCAGAGCGCTCTGTCAAAACACAGGGAAGAAACTCAGTAACATGCAGCTGCCTCTGGCTTGGAAAGAGTTAGAGAAACCCCTGACCGCTTAAGTACACCTCATACATTACATGCTGTACTGATTCGGCAGCGAGTTTAAACCGCGTTAGTCATTCTGCCAATTATACAATTTTAACTTTCTCTAGAGTTTCATATATGACAGGAAAAGATCAGTGAAATAATAGATCCCCCACATGGTTTTACTCATTAAAAAGAAAAAAAAAAGAAATTCAAATCCCCAGGGCTGCAACAGGTAAGGCCACCGAACAGGACTGGCAGATGCACTAAGGCTTCTGGCTGTACCAAAGCACGCAGAGGAACATTTTTTAATCGTATCTCGACCGTTGCAACCAAGAATGTAAAGACCAGCGACGCCATCCACTTTTGGAACACTTGCTGTGCTTCAGTCTTTGGAAACAAATTGACTTTGCTGTTGTTTTGTTTTTCAAAAGAGGGCAAAAAGTCTCACTGCTCATGACTTCTACAGCCAAGCACACAGAGTCCGACAGGCAGTTCGTACAACGCAATTTCTTTGAAGGAGAAAGATTTCCATTCCAGGAAAATCCCTTTTCCAACTGAAATCAAAGTTACGCACTGCAGGACAACGGTCCCTGGTCCCTCAGCTTCGCTTCCAGAGGGCTGGGGATCCGCGTCCATCCTCAGCAGAAACCACATCAACTAACCTGATTACTCCTGCAGTTGCCACGTTCCTCCTCATCGCCTACAGAAAAAAAAAAAAAAAAACCCACACACACCGCTGACAGTGGTAGCTGTCACACGGGTCACCACAGACCTCCTCGAAACACCCTCCTCCTCAAAAGGAACGTGGTCTTCCGCTCAACTGCTCCGCACCGATTCCCGTGTTGGACGCTGCAGCTGTCATCGCTTGCGGCCCCCCTAAGGTAGCAACAGACAGAGAAATACCGTCACGCTTGGGAGAAATCACCAGCCCCACGCTCCTCCTTGCTGCTCCTTAGCTCACCACCTCAAAAGCTCACCCAACTCCAAAGGCAGCTGCGTAACACCTGCACAAACGCACAGAAACGCTTGACCGAGCTGCCGCAGGATGCTCCACTCTTGGACGCCGGCCCGGCTGACAACCGCCTCGCCTCCTCAGGCCGCTGGTCGGCGCGCAGCTTCGCCCCTCCGAGGCTATGTGCGTGACCTGCGAAAGCCAAAACAAAAGGCACGTGCTGAGATACCGCCCGAAACCACAGCCTGCCCGTGCCCATTCCCCTCTCCTCCTCCTCTACCTCGGCCGCCCACCCACCCTACCTCTGCCAGCTGCCGCGTTGAGGCTCCGGTACCACCTGTAAAACACAACCCATAAGGGATGCTTATAAACTTCACAAACGACACAACGCCTGAAAAGTAACTTCTCTGCTGCAGCCCACCAGTCCCAGCTCACCTCGCCCCAGCCACCCGCAGTGCCGATACCCTGCTTCGCTCGCTACTTCGTGCCTTTGGAATACAACAAACCTACCAAGACCTGTCAGCTGCTCACACAGCCATCGGCCGCATCTGCCCGCTGACACTGCGTGCCAACCCACCTTCTTATGGCCGCTCCCCCGCCCCTCCTCTAACCCTTTGGTGCACGGCTCGTCTCACTGCATCTGAAAACGGCATCGAACGAGTCACCCGGCTGCGGAGCAACAGCTTAACGGTTCCGGAGATCTCCTTTCCATGTAGGAATACCCTCTAGACTCCAACAACAGCCAGCCAGCCATCACAGAAAACCAAAGCCAAAGCAACACCTGGCCCTACGCGTACGACCCTTAGCACCTTCCACCCCGGAAGTCAAATGCCACGGCCCCTGACGAAAAGATACGGCCGCGGCCGCAACCGCAACGGTGGACGCGCGAGAAGCCGGGCCCCAAGACCCAACATCCACAGGATGCGGAGAAGTCATCGTCCCAGAAGAGGGCTCCGTGAGAACAGACCGCTCGACAGCGGATACCCCAGCGCATCCTGGACCACTCGTCACCTTCTCGGACACGAGACATGCTGGACAGATCTGTGTGTGGAGCTTCTCGCGCGAGACGGGGAGCGCTCGGTCGGCGGTACCCCGGTGAGTCGAGGAGCACGAGACCCTCGGTGCGGCTACCGATGCGCCCGCCTACCGCAAAAGAATAAACCTCCGGAGCATTGAGACCTCATTAATGTGCAGTATAGCGCACACGGAACAAGCACCACCGACCGCCTCCTTACCACTGAACCCCTCAAGGAATCACAGCGGCGGTCAGCTGACGGAAAAACCATGGCGGCTGAAAGATCTAACACAGGCACCTTACAACCACAGAAACCGGTGCTAAACACACAACAGGTGAAAAACTACACGGAAACATAACTGCTGTGACCGGCACTACGACACGTCTCATCAGGCGCGTCATGAAAAAGTCAGAAACGGAGTCATGGGAAGGCTCGCGTGCCCGGGCCTACGACAGAAGACAGACCCTGGCTGGAGACTGTTACCAGCGCAAAGAACGCAGACCCTCTTCTCTGAGAAGTTCTGGGGAAGATGCCTTCTCGAGAAACTCTCAAGCTCCGTATACAGGCGAGTACAAGATGCTCACCCTAACCCTCGCTGGACAATTTCACCATCAGTCCTATTAAGAGAGAAAAAAGAGCATAGATCAAGACATCAGCAACTTACACAGCACACAGTAAAAACGGTGGGGAAAAAAAACAAGGTTCCATCTCCCATAGTCAGGAATTCCAGAAAAATGCAATGCATCTAAAATTTAAAAAAAAAAAATGGCAGGCTATTAAACCATTTTGCCACCCCCAAACCCTCAGCGGAAAACCGCCAGCCTGAAACAACAAAAACAACTGCATAAAAGGGTACTTCCTACTATGCCTACAGCCGAACCTCGGCCGGTCTCGAAACTCTTCCCTCACACCGACGCCTCCGCTTCTTGCCGTGAGCAAACCCCCGACGCCCGCGCAGCCCAGCCGGCTCCAAGAGCTGCCGCCAGCGACCAGACCAGCGGAGCGCCCGCACCGCAGCAGCCCCGGAGCAGAACGGGCTCCCTGTGCAGAGGCCAGGGCTCGTACACCCGGGGCCCTGCTCACCACCCTTCCTGCAATCCCCTGGGAAAGGGGCTGGGGCGACCCCCAGCAGACACAAGGGCGGCCGGAGGAGCAGCGGGGAGTTTCCTCACCTGCCTCCGTGTCACGGGGTACAAAGCACTGAGCAAAGACAGCGACCCGTACCGCAAAGGCCGATACCTGCTCTTCTACTGCAGGTATCTGCGGCACCAGCAACGTGACCGGGCAGGGAATTAAACTAACGGAACCGCTTTAACTGGGAGAATAAGGACACAAACCTGAGCCAGGTGCAGTCAGCAACATCCCCGGGGAGGAACCGGCAACCAAGTCCTCAGCGCTGCCCCTGGGAGACACAAAGAACGGCCAACTGTTGTCCACAGCGACGGCCACCCCTTTCCCCAGGCAGGAACCCCTCCTTCTGCAGGAGCTCCTGGAGACGCCCCCTCCTGCCCCAGACCATTGCCAACGGCACCCGTGCTTATGGGGCAATAAAGCACGTTCGCGGGTCAGCTTGCTGCTGCGAGGGCAGGGTCTGGGGTGGTCAGGGGCTACGGGACAGGTGCTGGAGCTGTGGGCAGCTGCATGGGGCGCGCAGGCCGGAGCACTTTTCCAGGGGGTGGGAAGGCCTCCAGGTGCCCGGAGGCAGCCATCTGCCCCTCTTCCTCCTTCCTCTCCACCAGCTCACAAAACCCCTGGGAGCTGCCCTGACGGGGCCCGACGTCTGCTGTCGGCACTCTCGGGCAGGCGTGCCCTAGCAGCACCATCCCCTGGGGCTGCGGCCCCATGACACAGAGCGGCCATCGCCATCAGCCTCGCTGGCTCCCTCCGGGGCTCCTCCGGCACCAGCCCGCAGCTGCAGCCATGGCCCCTTACCCCCGCTGTGTACCTGCTCCCCTGGACTCTCTGACCGCTGCTCAGCAAGTACAAAGGAGACAGAGCGAGGGTTTATTTGCAAACCCATCTAAGTGCGAGGAACACGCCTGCTCTGGGGCTCAGAGCCCGTCCACTCACCCTTCCCTGGGACCGCTCGGCAGTCCACGCTGGGGCAGCAGGTACGGAGAACGAAAACACAGCCATGGGGAGCTGGGCAGAGGAACAGAAAGAGAAAAATAAGGTGAGGGAGAGGAACTGAGGAGCAGAGAAAGAGAGGTACCGGGAAAAGAACAGAGAGGGGGAGACACAGATAAAGAAAGGACACAGAGTCCTGGTCTGTGGAAGGAAAACGGGGTCAGGGAGCCAGGCGAGGGAAAAGAGCACACCCACCAGCCCTGTGCCCAGGGGGCAGCAGCGGCCTTTCCTCACGGGGAAGTGGCAGCGGGCACGGCGGCCCCATCCCACAGGCCCTGCAGCATCGCGCGGCCGTTACCGGCGGCGCCCGCCGGCAGGACAGCCTGCTGCTCGCCGGATGCAGCGCTGAGCATGGCGCCCGAGCCGGACGCCCGCAGGCAGCCATGCGGCCCTGGCAACGAGCCCACAGCTCGTGCGGCGGCTGTGGCGAGGGCTGGGCCGTGCCGCAGGAGCGGGGGGCCATCACTCGACCCCCGCAGCGCAGCACCTCCTCCCCTGGGCTCCCTCACAGCCCCTCGCCTGCTGTGAAGGGACTGCAAACGCAGCTGGGAGGGCAAAGGAGACTGCGAACGTTTCTTCAGTCACGCAGGTAGCGGATGCAGCGAGAGCGCCTGAGGCAGGGAACAGGATGGCGAGAGAAAGACAGGGACAGGGAGCCCGACAGGTGGAGAAAGAAGCAGCAGGGAGAGAAGAAGAGAGGCAGCAGATAGAGGGAGAAGGGAGCAGGGCAGAGACCGACAAAGGAGGACGGAGACGCAGGACAAAACTGGGACAGGCAGCACGACAGAGAGGAAGGAAAGAAGAACAGGGGCAGGAAGCTGGACCGAGACACATGGAGAAAGACAACAAAGAACAGGGCAGAGAGGGAGGATGAAACAACAGGGACAGGGAGCCAAGACAGCCAACAATGGAGGGAAGGGGCGGGGGTGGGGGGAACAACAACACGGTACAAACCACAGAGCTACACACTACAGGTGGAAGAATTAAAAAATAGAGCCGGGGAGCCAGAAAAAAAAAAAAAAAAGCTGGAGAGCAAAAAGTATAGCGATTCATACAAAAAGGGAGGGAATATTAAAATAGCGTCATCAGGGAGCCAGAGAAAGCGAGACGGAGAAAGGACAAAAGCAACAGGCTACAGGGCAGAGAGGGAGGAACTCATGAGCAGCAACAGAGCTCCGGCCAGAGAGAGACGGAAAAAAGTACAAGACTGCAGGGGCTGCAGGGCAGAGAAGGAAGAATTGACCAACAGGGACAGGGGACCAGACAGAGCGTGATCGAGAACAGAAAAAACCAGCAGCGGGCTACAGGGAAGAGGAATTCAAGAGCAGGGACTGGGAGCTGGACAAAGAGACAGAAAAAAAAAAAAAAAACCACGAAACAGTGATGGGCTATGAGACAAATAAGGAGGAAAGAAAAAACAGCAGCAGGGAGCCAGACAGAAGAGACTGAGAAACACAGACAAATAGCTTGGGGCTATGGGACAGAGAATGTGGAATGAAAAGGCAGAGAGAGGGAGCCAGACAGAGAGCAGGGGGAAAATCCAGACAGGCTACGGAGGGGCAGAAGAAGGAATTAAAATCTGGGGACAGAGAGCTGAACAGAGAGGGATGGCGACAGCAGGGAATAGCAGCGGGTGCAGGAGTAAGAGGGAGAAAATAATCGATAGGGACAGGGAGCTGGATACAGAGGGTCAGAGAAAGGTGAAAATAGGGGTAGGGTAGAGGGCAGAGAGTAAGAATTAAAAAATGGGGGCACTGAGACACAGAGATGGAGAGAAGAAAAAAGCAACAGGCTACACAGCAAAGGAGGAGGAATTAAAAAACACGGACAGGAAGTGCGAAAGTGAGAAGGGGCTGGGGGGGGTGGGGTGGGCCGGGGACTCCAGGACACACGACTCCTGACAGGCAACAGGACAGAGAGGGAGGAATTAAAAGGGAGGGACTGGGAGCTGGGAGAGGGGGAGAAAGAAAAAGAATCACGGCACACTACAGGGCTGAGAAGGAAGAAACTGAACAGGGACAGGGAAACGGCCAAAGAGAGCCCAACGAAAGAAAATGTGCCGATGGGCTACAGGACAGAGAGGGAGGAGTGAAACAACAGGGAGCCAGAGCCAGGCACAGAGAGATCGAGACAGAAAAAACAGCCAGGAGCAACGAGGCGGGGCAGGGGTGGGGGGAAGCTGCGAGGATCTGGAGCCAGACAGAGCAACAGCAAAAGAAAATGACAACGACAAGCTCCAGGGAGGAGCGGGAGGAATGAAAAGACAGAGATGAGGGGCCGGACCCAGTGTGACACACGCAGGAAGCACAGCAACAGCTGGAGGGCAGAGAGGGAAGAATTAAAACACAGGGACAGGGCGCCAGAGGTGGAGTGGGGAGACAGATAAAGGGGGAGAGGGCAGACAGAAAGACAGGCTACAGGGAGAAGCAGGAGGAATTAAAGAAATGGGATCCACAGCCGGACAGAGAGAAGGAGAAAGCAGCACAATCACCACAGGCTACAGGGCCCAGAAGGAAGAAACTGAAAAACAGGGAAGCGGGAGCCGTCCAGAGAGAGATATGAAGAAAGGGAAGATAGCGGGGAGCCGCCACACGGCAGCAAGGGAAGGATTAAAAAGATGGGGCAGGGAGCCGGACAGGGAGCGATGGAGAAAGAAACAAAGCCCCTTGATGGGCTACAGGACAGAGAGGGAGCAACTGAAGACTCGGGGAAAAGGAGCAGGACAGAGAACGGAAAACCAGTGACGGGCCACAGGGCAGAGGGAGGAACCACATATGTGGGGAGAGGCAACTGGCCAGAGAGAGATGAGGACAGACAGATAACAGCAGTGGGCTACAGGGCTGAGAGAGAAACTGAAAAACGGGGACCGAGAGCCGGGAACAGGAGACACGCAGAAACACCAAATCGCAACAGGCCACAGGACAGAGAGGGAAGAAATAAACATCTGGGACCAGGAGCAACCTACAGAGAGACGTCGGGAAACGGAAGTTTCAAGAACAATGCATACGAGGCAGAGAGGAAGGCATTTTTAGAAGTGGGTCAAGACAGGGACAGGGAGCCCAACAGAGACAGAGAGAACAAGAAAGCAACAACGGGCTGCGAGACAGACAGGGAGCAATTGAAAAATCCCAGCAGGGAGAGACGGCAAAAGGAATGAAATCGCAACACGAACTTCGAAAGCGACAGGCTGCAGGGCAGAGAGGGAGGAATTTTAAAAAATCCGGATCTTGTGCTGGACCAAGAGAGACCGAGCAAATAAAAATGGTGAGGCCTAAAAGGGCACACAGGAAGGAATTAAACAACAGGGACAGAGAGCCAGACAGAGAAAAGTCCTGACAGGCTTCCAGAGAGAGAGGGGAATTTAAAATTAGAGACCAGGAGCTGGACAGAGAGAGACTGAGAAAGGGGAGGGGGGAAAAAAAAAAAAAAAAAAAAAAAAAGACAGGGGCGGGCAAGGGGGAAATCACAGCACCATGTGAAAGACAGGGGGCCAGGGGAGGGATAGGGAGGGCCTGGGACACACAAGTGGGGCGATGGGGCCCCGAGGGCCCAGGACTCACCGCATCCCTTGTTCTCAGTGCTGCCAGGAGAATTTGCCCGTTCAGACGCTTCCTTCTCTTCCTCTCCTCCCTTCCTCTTCTGCAGCTCCGGTCACATGGTGGTTCTCCACCTAAAAGATTACATGGCTGTCTCAACTCTTGCGAGACAAGGCTTCCTAGACATGTAGCCTCGCTCGTTCATGCATCACACGGCCGTACCATGCCATGGGTTACGCACATGGACTCTCCGCTTGCCTGCGGCGGGAGGCAGCTGCCGGCCGGCCGGCCTCTGATTCCTTCTTCTTTCTCTGGCCTCTCCAGCTTCAGCCGCAGCAGCTCCTGTCCACTGCCCACAGCCAGCAAGTGCTCCGCCCGCCCCTTTTTGCCCCCACGCCGCGACGAGAGCGAGGTCAGGCAGAGACAACCCAGGCAAGACCGAGGCGGGTGCAGACAACAGCATCCTCAGGGGAGGAAGGGACACCTGTGCCCTCAGTGCAGCCTCTGGGAGACAAGGAGAATCAGTGACCATTATGACCGTAGATCATCCCCGGCCAAATCGCCTCCTTCCACAGCAGCTTCTGGAGATGCCACTTTTTCCCTGCACTGCAGTTAATGGTATCCACGTTAAGGCAGAATCAAGTGCATCCGAGGGCCAGCTTGCTGCCATCACAACAGGATGACCTGGGGAGACAGGCTGCAGGGGAGGTGCTGGAGCTGGGGGCAGCTGCGCGGGGCCAGCGGGGCCGGGGAAGGCTCAAGGGGAGCTCTGGCGAGTTGGGAAGGCACCCGGCGCCTGGAGGGGCGTCCGCCTCCTTCCCCTCTTCCCTCCCACCAGCTCCCGGGAGCTCCCCGGGGCTGCCCGCCGCAGCACGGGCCTTGAGGCTTCCCGTCCCGCCACCCCCGGCGGCCAGCGGCCAGCAGAGACTCCCGCACCCGCCGAAGGAGCTCGCTCGCCTCACCGCCGACCTCGCCCCTCACCCGCCGCCATGCTGCTCTCGCGCACCGCGCATGCGCGAGCCGCCGCCGGCGCGCCGGAAGGGCCACGCCCGGCGCGCGACCGCCGCGCTGCGGGACCGCGCTTTGGCCGCGCGGCAGCAGTGCCCGCCGGGCGGCGCGTGCCCGGGGCGGCCCCGGCACTGCAGCCCCGCGCGTTGCGCGCCGAGCGCCCGCCGGCCCCGCGCCCCTGGGGCGGGAGGACACGCCCCCGGCGGGGCGGGAGCGGGGAAGGGGCGGGTCTGAGCTTGGGCTGGGGGCGAGGGGCAAGTCGGGGGGTGCAGGCGGCACCCGAGGGGCGGTGGGAGGGCGGTGCCGAGCATGGTGGGGCGGAGGGGGCACAAGGTCGGAGGGCAGGGGGTTCGGGGGAACGTCCCGCAAAAACCTCGCATGGGGCAACATCTCCATGGGAATCACTTGGGGGGGGGGGACGGGACGGGGGGACGGACGACAGGGATGGGGGGGGGGGGGGGGGGGGGGCGGGCAGAACAGCGGGGAGGAGACCCTCTGGGCCCCGGACTCTCCCCACCGGACAGCCCCGGCTGCAGCACCCGCGGGTCCCCGCTGGAGACAGAGCCAGGAGCCTCCGGCCGCAGGGCTGGCGCCGCCGGGCGAGCACGCTGAACGGCCGGCAGGCAAACCTGGGCAGGGGGAGCTGCCGAGCAGCACCAGACACAACACGGCAGCTCAAGAACAAAAATCCCAAGTTATGTCTCAGCATATGAGAAAAGTAACACAGGAGAAAGCAGAAGAATTCAGTGAGAATGAGGGATAGGATAGCAGTTGAGCTAAAGGAGGTCAGCTCAAACTACAACACATCTGTTCAAAGCCAGAGCCATCGGTACGCTTAAAAAAAAATTAAAAAAAAAAATCAATACTAAGACTCATCAATACAATTTTGAAAGCATTCTCAGCATAAAAGCAAACACCCTTGATAGTGCTGGAAAACGTCTCGTCCCTTTCTCACAGCACCCCTGGGGGGAGATACACCCCCCACCCCCCCCCCACCCGTGAGACCGCAGGAAGACCTCGTACCATCCTCGGACTCACCACAACAGCTACAGCCCTTGCGCCGCCGCCGCTGCTGCTGCACGTCTCGCTTGCTCAGTCAATAAATCTGCAGAGTGAAGTGTAAAACTCTAAATAAACATAACAAAGTCATGTTTAAAACGTTCTTTAAAGAAAGAACAAATCTCAGTCGTTCACTTTATACCGAAAAGGCACGTGGATGTTCATGTACATCCAACAACAATGCTCACACTACCAAAGTATTTGATTTGATGTTTGCGTTAACTGCACTCACCCAGCTGCAAGCAGATACCATTAAATCACCTGTCTCCAAAATACACCGTTCCCATCCGACTGGGGGGTTTCTTGTGCATTACACCATTAGGAGGGACATCTGGGCAGCTGCACCGCCCAGGAGAGATGCCACCCAATGGCCAGGGAAATGCACCACCGAAAGCCAGACAGAAATAAAGTACTTTGGAGTGCTCCCTCCAAATATGGGGAAAACCACCCATAACATTCAGCAGCCTCTCTTTTTAAACACATAGAAGAAATACCAAATTGCTTAAACACCCTCTTCAATCGTACCCTGAAGCTCGCGGGCGGTTACAGTTTAAACAAGGCAAGTCCATTTGTATATTACACAACATGAACTGTTTGGGGTTTTTTCCTATCAGAAATGAAACTTATAAAAAATTAGTAAGATAAGAGATCCCCATACTATTTTACTTTGGGGACACACACACACACACGACACACACACAGATGGGACCATGACGGACAGGGATGACGACACAATGCAGAAATCAACCACCCAGTTCTGCAATGCTTAAGGCTACCAAACAGGACTGGAAGATTTGCCAGAGAGAGGTGGGGGGAAAAAACCCACCAAACAAGCAAAAAAACCCCAAACAACAAAACAAAACAACACAACACAAAAAAAAAACCAACCCACGACCTTGATTGCTCTTAGTACAGATGTCAGTATCTCAGTCAGGTTTTCACGTACCCCTATGAGATATTTTAAACACTTAAGGACTGAAAAAGGAGAAAGCTTTTATCTGGAACACAGTCCATTTCTTCAGAACATCCAAACTCTGACGCACAGTTTCTTTCCCCTTTCAGCACCATACGATTCTCACAGAATCGTTTCTCAGCAAGCACACAAAACAGAAAGCTACGCACGCTCTCAGGAAGAGCAAATAAACGGAGGGGAGTACACTTCACACAGGCACAACGTGCTCCAGAACAGACCTTATTTTGAGTGTTTCTGCTGAAGCACTTCCTATCAAAACTAGAGAAGGAGAGCTGGCACGTTCTTCACGTTCACTTTAAAGTCCGTACTACAAGTACCTGGGGAAAAACGCAGACGCACGGGGCAGACGTACCTTGTCCTTGTAGGCCACTCGGGATCCTCTGGGCCAGTCTTGTACCTCCAGGGCAGAAGAAAGGGTCACCATGGTGAAATGATGCCAGTTGATAGTCTGCTGAGAGAGGAAAAAAAAAAAAAAACAAGCCACCTTTTAGCACAAAGCGGGCTAGGAATCGAAAGCTTCCTATTTCGGCGAAGGTTTGCAATGACTACAACCGAGTGGAGGAAAAAGCATTTTGCATCATCTTTGGTACAGCTGTTGAGACAGGCCACTAGAGATTTTGGTTTTCATAGAAAACTGGGTGCTTTCTGTCTTTTTTTTTTTTTCTTTTTTTTCTCCTTCTGACTCATTGGCAGCTTCAGTCTCACCAGAACTCCCTTCCTTAGATCGACACAGATAACTACGCACCTTTTCTCAAGCCTACATAGAGCCAGGGTTTCCTCACCCTAGACATCCCAAATCGAATACTATCCTTAAAATGTACAGCGACCCACCTGCCCTTGTCAACTGCCTCCTTGCAGAAACTGCCCCTTCACAGCTCGTCCCCGTCTCAGCGGATTGTCCTGCTGGAGGATGAAGTGCAGAAGATGCGTATCCCCACAGCATTTGTCTGTGAGGGTACATGTTCAGAAATACTCTGAATCTGTAAGACAGACAGGTGTAATTTCTGCGATTTCAATCATCAGAACTCAATTGTGAGGAAACAAACTAATGTTTAAATGAAGGGTCTGTACGCTACAGTCCTAGGAGAGGGGCAGGGGGGAGAAAGGCATTACAAATTGGAAAAAAAAAAAAAAAGGGCATGATTCGGAGCTCCCAATCATGACGGAGCGGTGGGGACAGTAACAAAAGCAAAGACAAACAGCAGCAACGTTAAGTGAAATCCAGCTTTAATTCTGATCACGTCTTTAAGAGACTCCCCAAGTCTATACCTCAGTCCTACGAAGGACTAGTCCTTTTTTTTGAAGGACAAGTTGTTTTTTTTTTTTTAACACATAAAAGTCCCAGACTGAGGGCTCCACGGAATAGCATGTGGACTGAACCACAGGACAAGCAGTCATCAACACTCTAATGAAAAAACCAAATCGACTATAAACCAAGTTTAAACATCACTGTCCATCCTGTTTCTTTGGTTACATTTCTACCGGCATCTAGGTGCTCAAGAGTTCACTGTCCTCACACCACAGGTTACTGACAATGTACTCGGGCATCTAAAAATAAAAAGCCATCTCCACCCCACCCATAAAATCAGGGTGAACCACGAGAAGAGAAACTCTCAAGGCGGCAACAGGCAGCTCTGCACTTACCACGGAGGAAAGTCTGTTCCTCGGCCCGGAAAAAAAAACACTCTCGACTCCCAAGGGACCTCCCGGGGAACGAACCGTGCTCCATTAACGGCGTTTTGTCCCCAGCTTCTCTGCCCCGGGCTTGGGTGGGGAGGGGCGGCGGGGCCCTTCCACTCGCCCTGGCCCCTCCGCGCTCCCCCAGCCCCACGTGGGCCATCGCCCAAGCACCGACCGCATCCGCCCGCGCGGGATCTCCCTCGTGGGACGCGGAACGCGACGCCGGGAAGAGGCGGCGGAACAGGAACCTCTTGGTCAGGTCGCCCGGCCAGCGGCGAGAAGACCGAGCCAGGTTCTGCCCGAGGGGCCGGGCAGGGCCCCCTGGAGCCCCAGCCGGCCCGTTTCCGTCCCCTTTGCCCGGCACGCGCTTGCCCCGCCCACCACCGACGCGCCGGAGGGGCCGGAGCCGGCGCGCGAACGGGCAGAGGGCGAGGGGCGGAGCGGCAGCGGGGCTGCCTTACCGGGAGGCAGCAGACGGCGCCAGGCAGCCCCCGCGGTGTCGCATGGCCGCTGCGGGCGAACGGCAGCGTGGAAACAGCGAACGACACCGCGGGTCGGGGCTGCAGTACCTGCCCTTGGCCGCATGGTGGCAGCAGAGCGCCGCAAAGCGAACTGAAACGCGCAGAAAGCCCATTTAAGAAGCGCGGGCTCTGAGGAAATCCGGGGGCGATGGACAGAAAAGGCAGCGAACGTGCCCCTCCAGCCCGTATCCGGGGCTACACTGCAACAGCTGCCCTGTCCCCCGATGACCCCTCACTAGCCAGGGAGGGGCGTCGAGAAAAGGGGAGGAGACCTGCGGGTCGAAGTGAAATCGGGTTTAACGAGACAGCACCACTACCAACAGAGGCATGCAAAGTTACACTGGGCCAAATGAACGTGCAGCAGCCACGATCGACAGGAGAGGGGTCCTCGGGAGCAAGGAGAAGCAGGGAAAGGAGAGAGCCCTGCAGGAGCCCCGCGGGAGATCCCCTTCCTCAGCAAACCTTCCCCCTTTATACTGAGCATGACACAGTGGTCTGGGCTACACCTGTAGCTGACTCAAACTGCTAACAGCCTGCTGAGCATTGCTGGGCTGTGATTCTGGACCAGCCAAACCATGACAGTGAAACACAGACAGGCAAGGCTGTAGACAGAAACTTTTAAAAGCGATGGGGATTAAGGAAATAAGGGAAAAAAATAAAAATAGTAATGGAGAAGTAGAAAGAAAAATCTGTAAAGCAAAGGCACTGAAGAAAAAGAAAAAGTTAAAACTTAAGATATCAAAAAGCAAAGAGTAGATGTAGAAAATACAGTGTAAGCAATAGGGATTAGGGAAATAAAGGGGAAAGATATAAAAATACAGAAAGTGACAGCCAACAAAAATGGAGACAGAGAAAGAAAAATTTAAAAGGATGGTGGTGAGGAAAGATAAGGCATAATTAAAAAATAAAGACAGGATGTGGGATAAAAGTAGATAGAAATCTTTAAGAGCAACAGGGTACAAGAAACAGAAATAATTTAAAAATAGGGTCGGGGAGGTGGATAGAAGAAAATTGAGGAAGAATTTTTATTTTTTTTTTAAGTGAGAGCATACAGGACAGAGAGAGGAATTAAAAAGGAGGGACAGGGTGCCAGAGGGAGGGAAAATGAGAAAGAGAAATTGCAATGCAGTGAGGCACAAGAAACACGGGAAAGCATTAAGAAATTGGGAGAGGGAGCCAGAAAATGGGACACCATGAACAAGAGAGGGCTGGAGAGGGGGACAAGGGTGTAGAGAGGAGAGCTGAGAGATTGCACCAGAAAATAGGGACCGAGAGACAAATCGGAGAGATGGGGAGTGAGGCAGAAGGGACTGACGAGACAGAGGCAAAACAAGGGCCGGGGACAAATTCTAAAGCAACAGGGAAAAAGAAACATAGGCAAGAAATTAAAAATAGAAACAGGGAGCCAAATAGAAACACATGTAGAACAAATATTTCAAAAAGCGATGGAGTACGGGAAACACAGGCAAGAAATAACACATGGGGGCAGGGTGACAGATGGAAGAAGCAAAACTGAAGAAGTGGTTGGGTAGAGGACACAGAGGGAAGAATTAAGAACTAGAGTCAGGGAGATGGACAGAGGGAAAAGCAGAAAGAATATTTTAAATGTGAAAGGGTACAAGAATTAAAAGAATAGGTACATGGACCTGCGTAAAGGGATGCAGGCAAAAATGTGAAAAACAACAAGATACGAGAAACAGGCAGGAAATTAAAATTAGGTCAGGGAGGGGGAGAGCAAGAGAGAGGTTGCAAGAAAATTTAAAAAGCGACTGGGTTCAAGAGACTTAAGTGAGAAGTTAAAAGACAGGAACGGAGAGGTAGAAACTTTCAAAAGCAATGGGGTACAAGAAACATGCAAGGAGGAAAAAACAGGAACAGAGAGCCCAGTAGAAGCAAACTGCCATGGGTTGACCTTGGCTGGCTGTTGAGTGCCCACCAAGGTGCTCCATCACTTCCTTTCCTCAACCAGAGGAAGAAAATACAACAAAAGCGCTAGTGGAAACCCACCACACTTCCCACAATCAACAGGGACCTGGATAAATGGAGGCAGGGAGAGAGGGAGACCTAGAAATGCCCTTTTCACAAGCAATA
>NW_028237888.1:0-42986 GCF_034619465.1 Leptosomus discolor
TCTCCGACACCCCCTTCATGGGGTCGCTCTCCCCGTGCGCCGCCGCCTCATCAGCACGTCCACCTGCCGGCGACGGGGGGCACCCCCAAATTCAGGGGGAGGGCGAACAGGCTCCCTCACCTCCCCCAAACCCCCTCCTCCAGAGCCCGAAGGCGCCAGCAGCCCCCCCCCCCCAAAAAAGCTGCGGCCAAGGGGTCCGACGGCCCAAAGGGCGGCAGTCCCCGCCGGGAGGTCTGGTGGGAGGGGTCGCAAGTGCCTTGAAATTCCCCCTGAAATCCCGGTTCCAGCCCCTCGAACCCCTCCAACACCCCAAAACCCCCCTTTCCAGCCCCCTAAACCCCTCCAACACCCCAAACCCCCCCTTTCCAGTCCCCTAAACCCCTCCAACACCCCCTAAACCCCATTTCCACCCTCCAACGCCCCCAATCCCCCTCCCAGCCCCCTTTCCCACCCCCCAAACCCCTCCCCCACCCCCTAAACCCCCCTTTCCCCCCCCTAAACCACTCCAACACCCCCCAATCCCCCTCCCAGCCCCTTTCCCAACCCCTAAACCCCTCCAACACCCCCTAACCCCCCCTTTCCAGCCCCCTAAACCCCTCCAACCCCCCTAAGCCTCCTTTCCAGTCCCCTAAACCCCTCCAACCCCCCCTTTCCCGCCCCTAAACCCCTCCAACACCCCCTAACCCCCCATTTCCACCCTCCAACACCCCCCAATCCCCCTCCCAGCCCCCTTTCCCGCCCCCTAAACCCCTCCAACACCCCCTAAACCCCCTTTTCCAGCCCCCAAACCCCTCCAAGACCCCCCAATCCCCCTCCCAGCCCCCTTTCTCACCCCCTAAACCTCTCCAATCCCCCTAACCCCCCTTCCCAGCCCCCTAAACGCCTCCAACCCCCCTAACCCACCTTCCCCGCCCCATAAACCCCTCCACTACCCCCTAAACCCCTTTCCCACCCCCCAAACCCCTCCGACACCCCCCAATCCCCCTCCCAGCCCCCTTTCCCGCCCCCTAAACCCCTCCAACACCCCCTAAACCCCCATTTCCACCCTCCAACACCCCCCAATCCCCCTCCCAGCCCCCTTTCTCACCCCCTAAACCCCTCCAATCCCCCTAACCCCCCTTCCCAGCCCCCTAAACCCCTCCAACCCCCCTAACCCCCCTTCCCAGTCCCCTAAACCCCTCCAACCCCCCTAACCCCCCTTCCCAGCCCCTAAACCCCTCCACCATCCCCTAAACCCCCATTTCCACCCTCCAACACCCCCCAATCCCCCTCCCAGCCCCTTTCCCACCCCCTAAACCCCTCCAACCCCCCCTAACCCCCCTTCCCAGCCCCCTAAACCCCTCCAACCCCCTAACCCCCCCCTTTCCAGTCCCTAAACCCCTCCAACCCCCCTAACCCCCCCTTTCCAGTCCCCTAAACCCCTCCAACACCCCCCAATCCCCTCCCAGCCCCCATTTCCACCCCCCAAACCCCTCAACACCCCCTAAACCCCCGTTTCCCGCCCCCCAAACCCCCCCTTTCCCAGCCCCCCCGTACCGTCTCCTCGAAGGAGCACTTCATGAGGGGCCCGGTGTCCTGGCGGTTGACGCCGTGGCGGGTGATGGCCATGAGGTGCCCGCGGGAGGTCATGGTGTCGCAGAGCAGCGCCAAGTGCCGGTAGTTGACGTAGGAGCCGTCGAAGGAGATGACGTGGTAGAGCTCCCGCTCCAGCGCCTTCCGCACCGCCTCGATGCCCAGCACCTGCGGGACTGGGACGTGCTGGGGGACCGGCACCGGCAGCCCCTCCCCGGGGACACCGGCAGTGGGGGACCCAAAAACCCCGGGGGACCCAAAAACCCCTGGGGACCCAAAAACCCGAGGGACCCAAAAACCCTGGGGACCCCAATCCTGGAGACATCCAGCATTGGGGGACCCAAAACCCTGGGGACCCAAAACCCCGGGGGACCCAAAAACCCCAAGGGACACCAGCATTGGGGGACCCAAAACCCTGGGGACCCAAAACCCCGGGGGACCCAAAAACCCAAGGGACCCCAGCATTGGGGGACCCAAAAATCCTGGGGATCAAAACCCCGGGGACACCGGCGTTGGGGGACCCCAAAACCCCGGGGGACCCAAAAACTCCTGGGGACCCAAAAACCCAGGGGACCCCAATCCTGGAGACACCAGCATTGGGAGACCCAAACCCCTGGGAGACCCAAAAACCCTGGGGACCCCAATCCTGGAGACACTAGCATTGGGGGACCCAAAACCCTGGGGGACCCAGAAACCCTGGGGACCCCAATCCTGGAGACACCAGCATTGGGGGACCCAAACCCCTGGGAGACCCAAAAACCCTGGGGACCCCAATCCTGGAGACACCAGCATTGGGGGACCCAAAACCCCTGGGGACCCAAAACCCCGGGGGGACCCAAAAAACCCTGGGGACCCCAATCCTGGAGACACCAGCATTGGGGGACCCAAAACCCTGGGGGACCCAAAAACCCAGGGGACCCCAATCCTGGAGACGCCAGCATTGGGGGACCCAAAAACTCCTGGGACCCCAATCCTGGGGACATCCAGCATTGGGGGGACCCAAAACCCCGGGGACCCAAAACCCTGGGGGGACCCCAGCATTGGGGGACCCAAAAATCCTGGGGATCAAAACCCTGGCGACACTGGCATTGGGGGACCCAAAACCCCAGGGGACCCAAAAACCCCTGAGGACCCAAAAACCCGGGGGACCCCAATCCTGGAGACACCAGCATTGGGGGACCCAAAACCCTGGGGGACCCAAAAACCCTGGGGACCCCAATCCTGGAGACACCAGCATTGGGGGACCCAAAAACTCCTGGGACCATCCAGCATTGGGGGACCCAAAAACCCCCGGGGACCCAAAATCCCGGGGGACCCCAATCCTGGAGACACCAGCATTGGGGGACCCAAAACCCCTGGGGACCCAAAAACCCGAGGGACCCAAAAACCCAAGGGACACCAGCATTGGGGGACCCAAAAATCCTGGGGGGACCCAAAAACCCCTGGGGACCCAAAAACCTGAGGGACCCAAAAACCCAAGGGACCCAAAAACCCAAGGGACACCAGCATTGGGGGACCCAAAAATCCTGGGGACCCAAAAACCCAGGGGACATCAGCATTGGGGGACCCAAAACCCCGGGGGACCCAAAAAACCCCTGGGGACCCAAAAACCCAGGGGACCCAAAAACCTGGGGGGCACAAAAACCCCTGAGGACCCAAAAACCCGGGGGACCCCAATCCTGGGGACATCCAGCATTGGGGGACCCAAAACCCTGGGGGACCCAAAAACCCAGGGGACCCCAATCCTGGAGACACAGCATTGGGGGACCCAAAACCCCTGGGACCCCAATCCTGGGGACATCCAGCATTGGGGGACCCAAAAACCCCCGGGGACCCAAAAACCCGGGGGACCCCAATCCTGGAGACACCAGCATTGGGGGACCCAAAAATCCTGGGGATCAAAACCCTGGGGACACCGGCATTGGGGACCCAAAAACCCAGGTGGACCCAAAAACCCAGGGGGCACAAAAACCCCTGAGGACCCAAAAAACCCGGGGGACCCCAATCCTGGGGACATCCAGCATTGGGGGACCCAAAACCCTGGGGAACCCCAGCATTGGGGGACCCAAAAATCCTGGGGATCAAAACCCTGGGGGACCCAAAACCCCAGGGGACACAAAAACCCCTGGGGACCCAAAAACCCGGGGGACCCCAATCCTGGAGACACCAGCATTGGGGGACCCAAAACCCTGAAGGACCCAAAACCCTTGGAGACACCAGCACCTGGTGACCCCAAAATCCTGGGGACACTCAGCATTTGGGGACCCAAAACCCCTGGGGACCCAAAAACCCGGGGACCCCAGCATTGGGGGACCCAAAAATCCTGGGGCCACCAGCACTGGGGATCCCACCCCCTTGGGGACCCAAAATCCTGGGACACCAGCACTGGGGGACCCCACCCCCTTGGGGACCCAAAACATCCTGGAGACACCAGCATTGGGGGACCCAAAATCCTGGGGGACACCAGCATTGGGGGACCCAAAAAACCTGGGGACCCAAATCCTGGGGACACCAGCACCTGGTGACCCCAAAATCCTGGGGACCCCAGCATTGGGGGACCCCACCCCCTTGGGGACCCCAAAATCCTGGGGACACCAGCATTGGGGGACCCAAAACCCTGAAGGACCCAAAACCCTTGGAGACACCAGCACCTGGTGACCCCAAAATCCTGGGGACACTCAGCATTGGAGGACCCCACCCCCTTGGGGACCCCAAAATCCTGGGGACACCAGCATTTGGGGACCCCACCCCCTTGGGGACCCCAAAATCCTGGAGACACTCAGCATTGGGGGACCCAAAAATCCTGGGGACCCAAATCCTGGGGACACCAGCATTTGGGGACCCAAAACCCTGAAGGACCCAAAACCCTTGGAGACACCAGCACCTGGTGACCCCAAAATCCTGGGGACACCAGCATTGGGGGACCCCACCCCCTTGGTGACCCCAAAATCCTGGGGACACCAGCATTTGGGGACCCCACCCCCTTGGGGACCCCAAAATCCTGGAGACACCAGCATTGGGGGACCCAAAAATCCTGGGGACCCAAAAATCCTGGGGACACCAGCATTTGGGGACCCAAAATCCTGGGGACACCAGCATTGGGGAACCCCACCCCCTTGGGGACCCAAAAATCCTGGGGACACCCAGCATTGGGGCACCCAAAATCCTGGAGACACCAGCATTGGGGGACCCAAAAATCCTGGAGGACCCAAAACCCTTGGAGACACCAGCACCTGGTGACCCCAAAATCCTGGGGGACAACAGAATTGGGGGACCCAAAAATCCTGGGGACCCAAAAATCCTGGGGACACTCAGCATTTGGGGACCCAAAAACCTTGGGGACCCAAAACCCTTGGAGACACCAGCACCTGGTGACCCCAAAATCCTGGGGACACCCAGCATTTGGGGGGGGGACACCCCCCCCCCCCCCGAGGGACCCCAGAGCTGGGCGGTTGGTGGCCACCACGCCGTTGAGGTTCTCCACCCGCCCGGCGGTGCCACCGGGCGCCCCGTATCCCCCCCACCCCCCCGCCCCCAAGGTGGGTGGTGACCTCGGGGACCCCCCCCCCCGGCCCCCCCCGCCCTTGTGTCCGTCCCCCCCCCCCCCCAAAACTCACGGTGAAGATCTCCACGATGTCGTTGGAGGTGGTGCGGACGGGGTCCACGTCCTTCTCGCTCAACACCCGCATGAGGCTGACGCCGTCGGTCTCCAGGATCCACTCCTGGAGGGCCTTGAACTCCCCGTCCTCCGTGATGATGATCTTCTTCTTGTTGTCCGTCTGCGGGAGGTGCATGTACACCTGGGGAGGGGGAGGGGAGAGGGGGGGGGGAGAGGTACCCATGGGTGTTCCTCAAGGGGGTGGGGGGACACCCCAGGTACCCAGAGACCGTCACCCATGTCCATAAGTATCACTGTGGGCATCCTGGATCTCCTGGAGGTCACCGTGGAGAACTTCTAAGTGCTCCTCAGGATCCACCAGGAGTCGTGGCACCCACAGGAGCACCCATGGGTGCTGCCTGGCCACCTGAGGGGACACCCTGGACACCTGGAAGGACACCCTGGACACCCAGAGACCTTCACCCATGACCACAAGTATCACTGTGGGCATCCTGGACCTCCTGGAGGTCACCATGGAGAACTTCCAAGTGTTCCTCAGGATGCACCAGGAGCACTGGCCCTCACAGGAGCACCCATGGGTGCTGCCTGGCCACCTGAGGGGACACCTTGGCCACCTGGAAGGACACCCTGGGCACCCAGAGACCTTCACCCATGACCACAAGTATCACTGTGGGCATCCTGGATCTCCTGGAGGTCACCATGGAGAACTTCCAAGTGCTCCTCAGGATCCACCAGGAGCACTGGCACTCACAGGAGCACCCATGGGTGCTGCCTGGCCACCTGAGGGGACACTCCAGGTGGCCAGAGGTCTCCTTAGGTGACTCCAGGTGTCACTGTGGCCATCCTGGACCTCCTAGAGGTCACCATGGAGAACTTCTAAGTGCTCCTCAGGATCCACCAGGAGTCCTGGCACTCACAGGAGCACCCATGGGTGCTGCCTGGGCACCTGAGGGGACACCTTGGCCACCTGGAAAGACACCCTGGGCACCTGGAAGGACACCCTGGGCACCCAGAGACCTTCACCCATGTCCATAAGTATCACTGTGGGCATCCTGGATCTCCTGGAGATCACCATGGAGAACTTCCAAGTGTTCCTCAGGATCCACCAGGAGCGCTGGCACCCACAGGAGCACCCATGGGTGCTGCTTGGCCACCTGAGGGGACATCCTGGGCACACTGAGACCTTCACCCATGACCACAAGTATCACCGTGGCCATCCTGGACCTCCTACAGGAGACGATGGAGAACTTCCAAGCACTCCTCAGGATCCACCAGGAGCCCTGGCCTCCACAGGAGCACCCATGGGTGCTGCCTGGTCACCTGAGGGGACACCCTGGGCACCTGGAAGGACACCCTGGCCACCTGAGGGGACACCCCGGGCACACTGAGTCCTTCACCCATGTCCACAAGTATCACCGTGGGCATCCTGGATCTCCTGGAGATCACCATGGAGAACTTCCAAGTGCTCCTCAGGATCCACCAGGAGTCCTGGCACTCACAGGAGCACCCATGGGTGCTGCCTGGCCACCTGAGGGGACACCTTGGCCACCTGGAAGGACACCCTGGACACCCAGAGACCTTCACCCATGACCACAAGTATCACCGTGGGCATCCTGGACCTCCTGGAGGTCACCATGGAGAACTTCCAAGTGTTCCTCAGGATGCACCAGGAGCACTGGCACTCACAGGAGCACCCATGGGTGCTGCCTGGCCACCTGGAAGGACACCCTGGACACCCAGAGACCTTCACCCATGACCACAAGTATCACCCTGGGCATCCTGGACCTCCTGGAGGTCACCATGGAGAACTTCCAAGTGCTCCTCAGGATGCACCAGGAGCACTGGCACTCACAGGAGCACCCATGGGTGCTGCCTGGCCACCTGAGGGGACACCTTGGCCACCTGGAAGAACACCCTGGGCATCCAGAGACCTTCACCCATGTCCATAAGTATCACCGTGGGCATCATGGATCTCCTGGAGGTCAACATGGAGAACTTCTAAGTGCTCCTCAGGATCCACCAGGAGTCCTGGCACTCACAGGAGCACCCATGGGTGCTGCCTGGCCACCTGAGGGGACACCCTGGGCACCTGGAAGGACACCCTGGGCACCCAGAGACCTTCACCCATGACCACAAGTATCACCCTGGCCATCCTGGACCTCCTGGAGGTCACCGTGGAGAACTTCCAAGTGCTCCTCAGGATCCACCAGGAGTCGTGGCACTCACAGGAGCACCCATGGGTGCTGCCTGGGCACCTGAGGGGACACCTTGGCCACCTGGAAGGACACCCTGGGCACCTGGAAGGACACCCTGGGCACCCAGAGACCTTCACCCATGTCCATAAGTATCACCATGGGCATCATGGATCTCCTGGAGATCACCGTGGAGAACTTCCAAGTGCTCCTCAGGATGCACCAGGAGTCCTGGCCCTCACAGGAGCACCCATGGGTGCTGCCTGGCCACCTGAGGGGACACTCCAGGTGGCCAGAGGTCTCCTTAGGTGACTCCAGGTGTCACCATGGCCATCCTGGACCTCCTGGAGGTCAACATGGAGAACTTCTAAGTGCTCCTCAGGATCCACCAGGAGTCGTGGCACTCACAGGAGCACCCATGGGTGCTGCCTGGCCACCTGAGGGGACACCCTGGGCACCTGTAAGGACATCCTGGGCACCTGGAAGGACACCCTGGGCACCTGGAAGGACACCCTGGGCACCCAGAGACCTTCACCCATGTCCACAAGTATCACCCTGGGCATCCTGGACCTCCTGGAGGTCAACATGGAGAACTTCCAAGTGCTCCTCAGGATGCACCAGGAGTCCTGGCCCTCACAGGAGCACCCATGGGTGCTGCCTGGGCACCTGAGGGGACACTCCAGGTGGCCAGAGGTCTCCTTAGGTGACTCGAGGTGTCACTGTGGCCAACCTGGACCTCCTACAGGTCACCATGGAGAACTTCCAAGTGCTCCTCAGAATCCACCAGGAGTCCTGGCACCCACAGGAGCACCCATGGGTGCTGCCTGGCCACCTGAGGGGACACCCCGGGCACCTAGAGACCTTCACCCATGACCACAAGTATCACCGTGGCCATCCTGGACCTCCTGGAGATCACCACGGAGAACTTCCAAGCGCTCCTCAAGATCCACCAGGAGCCCTGGCCCCCACAGGAGCACCCATGGGTGCTGCCTGGCCACCTGAGGGGACACCCTGGGCACCTGGAAGGACACCCCGGGCACTCAGAGACCTTCACCCATGACCACAAGTATCACCGTGGCCATCCTGGACCTCCTGGAGATCACCGTGGAGAACTTCCAAGTGCTCCTCAGGATCCACCAGGAGCGCTGGCACTCACAGGAGCACCCATGGGTGCTGCCTGGGCACCTGAGGGGACACCCTGGCCACCTGGAAGGACACCCCGGGCACCCAGAGACCTTCACCCATGACCACAAGTATCACCGTGGCCATCCTGGACCTCCTGGAGGTCACCATGGAGAACTTCCAAGTGCTCCTCAGAATCCACCAGGAGTCCTGGCACCCACAGGAGCACCCATGGGTGCTGCCTGGCCACCTGAGGGGACACCCTGGACACCCAGAGACCTTCACCCATGACCACAAGTATCACCGTGGCCATCCTGGATCTCCTGGAGGTCACCATGGAGAACTTCCAAGTGCTCCTCAGGATGCACCAGGAGCACTGGCACTCACAGGAGCACCCATGGGTGCTGCCTGGCCACCTGGAAGGACACCCTGGACACCCAGAGACCTTCACCCATGACCACAAGTAACACCCTGGGCATCCTGGACCTCCTGGAGGTCACCATGGAGAACTTCCAAGGGCTCCTCAGGATCCACCAGGAGTCGTGGCACTCACAGGAGCACCCATGGGTGCTGCCTGGCCACCTGAGGGGACACCTTGGCCACCTGGAAGGACACCCTGGGCACCCAGAGACCTTCACCCATGTCCATAAGTATCACTGTGGGCATCCTGGATCTCCTGGAGGTCACCGTGGAGAACTTCTAAGTGCTCCTCAAGATCCACCAGGAGCCCCGGCCCCAAGAGGAGCACCCATGGGTGTCCCCTCCCCCGCCCCTCCCCCACCTTGCTGATCTGCTCGATGCCCTGCAGCGTCATGTCCGTCAGCATGTTGGACTCGATGCAGCGCAAGAAGACGTCGTCGTCCATCTTGTCCACCACCTCCTCCTCCTGGGGACAAGCCGGGGGGGTGGGGGAGGGTGACAGCCGGCCCACCGTCGGGTCTCCAGCCCCGTCACCCATGGGTGGCCCACCCCAGGTCCCACCTCCTGCATCTTGTTCTCGTCGCTGTTCATGATGCGGATGCGCAGCACCAGCTTCTCCGCGTTGTCGTCGTTGAAGATGCAGTTGAGGTCGTCACCGAAGCCTGGAGGGGGGAGGGGACAACAGAGCGGGGTGGCACCTTGGGCACCCCCCCCTAGCCCACCACCGGCCACCCAAAAGTGCTCTATGGTCACCCCAGAGCCCTGCCCAAGCCATCCCAAAGAGCCTCCAAGGCTCATCCAGGACATCCCAAAAGCTGCCCAGATGCCCTCAAGGCTCACCCAGAACCCCCAAAGACCCTCCAGGCTCACCCAGGACATACCAAAAGCTCCCCAGATGCCTTCAAGGCTCATCCAGGATCCTCCAAAGACCCCTCAGATGCCCTCAAGGCTCATCCAGGACCCCCCAAAGACCCCTCAGATGCCCTCAAGGCTCACCCAAGACGCACCAAAACCTCCCCAGATGCCCTCAAGGCTCACCCAGAACCCCCAGAGACCCTCAAGGCTCACCCAAGACCCTCCAAAGACCCTCCAGGCTCACCCAGGAGATCCCAAAAGCTGCCCAGGTGCCCTCAAGGCTCATCCAGGACCCCCAGATGCCCTCAAGGCTCACCCAGAACCCCCAGATGCCCTCAAGGCTCATCCAGGACCCCCAGAGACCCTCAAGGCTCATCCAGGACCCCCCAAAGACCCCTCAGATGCCCTCAAGGCTCATCCAGGACCCCCCAAAGACCCTCCAGGCTCACTCAGGACATCCTAAAAGCTCTCCAGATGCCTTCAAGCCTCACCCAGAACCCCCAGATGCCCTCAAGGCTTATCCAGGACCCCCCAAAGACCCCTCAGATGCCCTCAAGGCTCACCCAGGACCCTACAAAGACCCTCCATGGTCACCCAGGATCCCCAAGTCTTCCCTAGTGCCCTCCATGATCATCCAGGACCCCTCAAAAGCTGCCCAGATGCCCTCAAGGCTCACTCAGAACCCCCAGATGCCCTCAAGGCTCATCCAGGACCCCCCAAAGACCCCTCAGATGCCCTCAAGGCTCACCCAGGACCCCCCAAAAGCTCCCCAGATGCCCTCAAGGCTCACCCAGAACCCCCAGAGACCCTCAAGGCTCACCCAGGACCCACCAAAGGCCCCTCAGATGCCCTCAAGGCTCATCCAGGACCCACCAAAGACCCTCCACGCTCCCCCAGGACCCCCCAAAACCTCCCCAGATGCCCTCAAAGCTCATCCAGGACCCCCCAAAGTCCCCTCAGATGTCCTCAAGGCTCACCCAGAACCCCCCAAAGACCCTCCACGCTCCCCCAGGACCCCCCAAAACCTCCCCAGATGCCCTCAAGGCTCCCCCAGAACCCCCCAAAGACCCTCCACACTCCCCCAGGACCCCCCAAAACCTCCCCAGATGCCCTCAAGGCTCATCCAGGACCCACCAAAGACCCTCCACGCTCCCCCAGGACCCCCCAAAACCTCCCCAGATGCCCTCAAAGCTCATCCAGGACCCCCCAAAGACCCCTCAGATGCCCTCAAAGCTCATCCAGGACCCCCCAAAGACCCCTCAGATGCCCTCAAGGCTCACCCAGAACCCCCCAAAGACCCTCCACGCTCCCCCAGGACCCCCCTAAACCTCCCCAGATGCCCTCAAGGCTCCCCCAGAACCCCCCAAAGACCCTCCACGCTCCCCCAGGACCCCCCAAAACCTCCCCAGATGCCCTCAAGGCTCATCCAGGACCCCCCAAAAGCTCACCAGATGCCCTCAAGGCTCACCCAGGACCCCCCAAAGACCCCTCAGATGCCCTCAAGGCTCCCCCAGAACCCCCCAAAGACCCTCCACGCTCCCCCAGGACCCCCCAAAACCTCCCCAGATGCCCTCAAAGCTCACCCAGCCCACCCCAAAGATCCTCCACTCGCCCAAGATGCCCCCAAAGTCGTCGTCCCACACCCTCCCCCCCCGGCCCCGGACCCACCAGCGTTGATCTTCTCGGCGATCTGCTCCATGGTGAGCTTGCGGTCGGTCATGTGCTTGCGGTCGAGCTCGACGCGGAGCAGCCAGGGCGAGATGCGGCTGACGTCGAAGTCGGGCATCTCGTAGTAGACGTTGACCCATTCCTGGTCCTCGGCCACCACCGTGCTCTGAGGGTTGGGGTCGTAGTAGATGGCGGTGTTGGCCGTCACCTTCCGCAGGGTGGTGTGCTCCAGGCGGCACAGGATGTCCTGGGGGGGGGGGGACGGGAGGGACACAGGGCGTCAGCGTGGGGGTGGGGGAGGTGGGGGTGGGGGAGGTGGGGATCCAGGGATGGAGGACGTGGGGGTGGAGGACGTGGGGATGGAGAACACGAGGATCCAGGGATGGAGAACGTGGGGATGGAGGACGTGGGGATGGAGAACGTGGGGATCCGGGGATGGAGAACGTGGGGATCCAGGGATGGAGGACGTGGGGATCCAGGGATGGAGGACGTGGGGGTCGAGGACGTGGGGATCCAGGGATGGAGGACATGGGGATGGAGGACGTGGGGATGGAGGACGTGGGGATCCAGGGATGGAGAACGTGGGGGTGGAGAATGTGGGGATGGAGGACGTGGGGATCCAGGGATGGAGAACGTGGGGATGGAGAACGTGGGGATCCGGGGATGGAGAACGTGGGGATCCGGGGATGGAGGACGTGGGGATCCGGGGATGGAGAACATGGGATGGAGAATGTGGGGATGGAGAACGTGGGGATCCAGGGATGGAGAACGTGGGGATCCAGGGATGGAGAACGTGGGGATCCAGGGATGGAGAACGTGGGGATCCAGGGATGGAGGACGTGGGGATCCAGGGATGGAGAACGTGGGGATCCAGGGATGGAGAATGTGGGGATGGAGAACGTGGGGATGGAGGACGTGGGGAGGGGATGGAGGACGTGGGGATCCGGGGATGGAGAACGTGGGGATCCGGGGATGGAGAACGTGGGGATCCAGGGATGGAGAACGTGGGGATCCAGGGATGGAGAACGTGGGGATCCAGGGATGGAGAACGTGGGGATCCAGGGATGGAGAACGTGGGGATCCAGGGATGGAGAATGTGGGGATGGAGAACGTGGGGATCCAGGGATGGAGGACGTGGGGATCCAGGGATGGAGAATGTGGGGATGGAGGACGTGGGGATCCAGGGATGGAGGACGTGGGGGTGGAGGACGTGGGGATGGAGAACGTGGGGATCCAGGGATGGAGAACGTGGGGATCCAGGGATGGAGAATGTGGGGATGGAGAACGTGGGGATGGAGAACGTGGGGATGGAGAACGTGGGGGTGGAGGACGTGGGGGTGGAGGACGTGGGGGTGGAGGACGTGGGGGTGGAGGACGTGGGGGTGGAGGACGTGGGGGTGGAGGACGTGGGGGTGGAGGACGTGGGGGTGGAGGACGTGGGGATCCAGGGATGGAGGACGTGGGGATCCAGGGATGGAGGACGTGGGGATCCAGGGATGGAGGACGTGGGGATGGAGGACGTGGGGATGGAGAACGTGGGGATCCAGGGATGGAGAACGTGGGGATCCAGGGATGGAGAATGTGGGGATGGAGAACGTGGGGATGGAGAACGTGGGGATCCAGGGATGGAGAATGTGGGGATGGAGAACGTGGGGATCCAGGGATGGAGGACGTGGGGATCCAGGGATGGAGAACGTGGGGATCCAGGGATGGAGAATGTGGGGATGGAGAACGTGGGGATGGAGGACGTGGGGAGGGGATGGAGGACGTGGGGATCCGGGGATGGAGAACGTGGGGATCCAGGGATGGAGAACGTGGGGATCCAGGGATGGAGAACGTGGGGATCCAGGGATGGAGAACGTGGGGATCCAGGGATGGAGAACGTGGGGATCCGGGGATGGAGAACGTGGGGATCCAGGGATGGAAAACGTGGGGATGGAGGACATGGGGGGGGGATGGAGGACATGGCAATGTGGGAGATGGCACAGGGACCATCACAGGGCCATGAGACCATGAAGCCACGGGGCCACCACAGAGGGGACACGAAGCCACGGGGCCACCAGGGCAAGATGAAGCCATGGGGCCACCACAGAGGGGACACGAAGCCACGGGGGCCACCAGGGCAAGATGAAGCCATGAGGCCACCACAGAGGGGACACGAAGCCATGGGGCCACCACAGAGGGGACACGAAGCCACGGGGGCCACCAGGGCAAGACGAAGCCATGGGGCCACCACAGAGGGGACACAAAGCCATGGGGCCACCACAGTGGGGACATGAAGCCACGGGGCCACCAGGGCAAGATGAAGCCGTGGGGCCACCACAGAGAGGACACAAGGCCATGGGGCCACCATAGCAGTGACACAAAGCCACGGGGCCACCACAGAGGGGACACAAAGCCATGGGGCCACCACAGTGGGGACACGAAGCCACGGGGGCCACCAGGGCAAGATGAAGCCATGGGGCCACCACAGAGGGGACACAAAGCCATGAGGCCACCACAGTGGGGACACAAAGCCACGGGGCCACCACAGAGGGGACACAAAGCCACGGGGCCACCACAGAGGGGACACAAAGCCATGAGGGCCACCAGGGCAAGACGAAGCCACGGGGCCACCGCAGTGGGGACACAAAGCCACGGGGCCACCACAGTGGGGACACAAAGCCACGGGGGCCACCAGGGCAAGATGAAGCCATGGGGCCACCACAGAGGGGACACAAAGCCATGGGGCCACCACAGTGGGGACACGAAGCCACGGGGCCACCACAGAGGGGACACAAAGCCACGGGGCCACCACAGAGGGGACACAAAGCCATGGGGCCACCACAGTGGGGACACGAAGCCACGGGGGCCACCAGGGCAAGATGAAGCCATGGGGCCACCACAGAGGGGACACGAAGCCACGGGGCCACCACAGAGGGGACACAAAGCCACGGGGCCACCACAGTGGGGACACGAAGCCATGGGGGCCACCAGGGCAAGATGAAGCCATGGGGCCACCACAGAGGGGACGCAAGGCCATGGGGCCACCACAGTGGGGACACGAAGCCACGGGGGCCACCATAGCGGTGACATGAAGCCACGGGGCCACCACAGTGGGGACACGAAGCCACGGGGCCACCACAGTGGGGACATGAAGCCGTGGGGCCACCATAGCGGTGACATGAAGCCATGGGGCCACCACAGTGGGGACACGAAGCCACGGGGCCACCACAGTGGGGACACGAAGCCACGGGGCCACCACAGTGGGGACACGAAGCCACGGGGCCACCACAGAGGGGACACAAAGCCATGGGACCACCACAGTGGTGACACAAGGCCATGAGGGCCACCAGGGCAAGACGAAGCCACGGGGCCACCACAGAGGGGACACAAAGCCACAGGGCCACCACAGAGGGGACACAAAGCCACGGGGCCACCACAGTGGGGACATGAAGCCACGGGGGCCACCAGGGCAAGATGAAGCCGTGGGGCCACCACAGAGAGGACACAAGGCCATGGGGCCACCATAGCAGTGACACAAAGCCATGGGGCCACCACAGTGGTGACACAAAGCCACGAGGGCCACCACAGTGGGGACACGAAGCCACGGGGGCCACCAGGGCAAGACGAAGCCACGGGGCCACCACAGAGGGGACACAAAGCCACGGGGCCACCACAGTGGGGACACGAAGCCATGGGGGCCACCAGGGCAAGACGAAGCCATGGGGCCACCACAGAGGGGACACAAAGCCATGGGGCCACCACAGAGGGGACACAAAGCCACGGGGCCACCACAGAGGGGACACAAGGCCATGAGGGCCACCAGGGCAAGATGAAGCCACGGGGCTACCACAGAGGGGACACGAAGCCACGGGGCCACCACAGTGGGGACATGAAGCCACGGGGGCCACCAGGGCAAGATGAAGCCGTGGGGCCACCACAGAGGGGACACAAGGCCATGGGGCCACCATAGCAGTGACACAAAGCCACGGGGCCACCACAGAGAGGACACAAAGCCATGGGGCCACCACAGAGGGGACACGAAGCCACGGGGCCACCACAGTGGGGACACGAAGCCACGGGGCCACCACAGAGGGGACACGAAGCCACGGGGCCACCACAGTGGGGACACGAAGCCACGGGGCCACCACAGAGGGGACACGAAGCCACGGGGCCACCACAGTGGGGACACGAAGCCACGGGGCCACCACAGAGGGGACACGAAGCCACGGGGCCACCACAGAGGGGACACGAAGCCATGGGGCCACCACAGAGGGGACATGAAGCCACGGGGCCACCACAGAGGGGACACAAGGCCATGGGGCCACCACAGTGGGGACACAAAGCCACGGGGCCACCGCAGTGGTGACACAAAGCCACGAGGGCCACCAGAGCAAGACGAAGCCACGGGGCCCACCACGGAACTGCAGCAGCAACACCAAGCCATGGGGCCACCACGAAGCCACCCCAGGAGAAGACACCCCCCCCACCCCACCCCACCCCGCCCCCCCGCGAGGTCCCCTGTCCCCACCAGGTGCCCACCTTGGCCCTCTCGGCGTCGCGGGCGCTCTGGCCCAGCAGGAAGACGGTGAGCGAGGGGGTCTTGGGCTTCTTGGAGATGTTGATGAGCTCCTTCAGGCGGGGGACGCCCAGGGTGACGTTCTTGGCCGAGACGCCGGCGTAGTGGAAGGTGTTGAGGGTCATTTGGGTGGCGGGTTCGCCCAGCGATTGGGCTGCCAGAGCCCCCACCATCTCCCCCGGGTGGGCCTGGGGGGACACGGGTGGGGGGGGGGTCAGGGGGACCCCAAAACCATCCCAGGTCCAGACCCAAACCCCCCTGAGATGTGGCTTCAAGAATATTATGGATCTAAGACTCAAGATTACCCCAGATCTGGACCCAAAAATGCCCCAAATCCAGCCCTAAACCCCTGGATTTACCCCCAACGTTTCTCTGGGGGGACACGGGGTGTCAGGGGGACCCCAAAACCATCCCAGGTCCGGACCCAAACCCCCCTGAGATGTGGCTTCAAGAACATCATGGAGCTGGACTCAAGATTACCCCAGATCTGGACCCAAAAATGTCCCAAATCGAGCCCTAAACCCCTGGATTTACCCCCAATGTTTTTCGGGGGGGACACGGGGGGTCAGGGGGACCCCAAAACCATCCCAGGTCCAGAGCCAAACCCCCCTGAGATGTGGCTTCAAGGACATCATGGAGCTGAACTCAAGATTACCCCAGATCTGGACCCAAAAATGTCCCAAATCCAGCCCTAAATCCCCGGATTTACCCCCAACATTTCTCTGGGGGGACACGGGGGGTCAGGGGGACCCCAAAACCATCCCAGGTCCAGAGCCAAACCCCCCCGAGATGTGGCTTCAAGAATATCGGGGATCTAGACTCATGATTAGCCCAGATCTGCACCCAAAAATGTCCCAAATCCAGCCCTAAACCCCTGGATTCACCCCCAATGTTTCTCTGGGGGGACATGGGGTGTCAGGGGGACCCCAAAACCATCCCAGATCCGGACCCAAACCCCCCTGAGATGTGGCTTCAAGAATATCGGGGAGCTGGACTCAAGATTACCCCAGATCTGGACCCAAAAATGTCCCAAATCCAGCCCTAAATCCCCGGATTTACCCCCAACATTTCTCTGGGGGGACACGGGGGGTCAGGGGGACCCCAAAACCATCCCAAATCCAGAACCAAACCCCCCTGAGATGTGGCTTCAAGAACATTGTGGACCTGGACTCAAGATTACCCCAGATCTGGACCCAAAAATGTCCCAAATCGAGCCCTAAACCCCTGGATTCACCCCCAATGTTTCTCGGGGGGGACACGGGGGGTCAGGGGGACCCCAAAACCATCCCAGGTCCAGAGCCAAACCCCCCCGAGATGTGGCTTCAAGAATATCGGGGATCTAGACTCATGATTAGCCCAGATCTGCACCCAAAAATGTCCCAAATCCAGCCCTAAATCCCTGGATTTACCCCCAATGTTTTTCGGGGGGGACACGGGGGGTCAGGGGGACCCCAAAACCATCCCAGATCCGGAGCCAAACCCCCCTGAGATGTGGCTTCAAGAATATTATGGATCTAAGACTCAAGATTACCCCAGATCTGCACCCAAAAATGCCACAAATCAAGCCCTAAATCCCTGGATTTACCCCCAATGTTTCACGGGGGGGACACGGGGTGTCAGGGGGACCCCAAAACCATCCCAGGTCCAGAGCCAAACCCCCCCGAGATGTGGCTTCAAGAATATCGGGGATCTAGACTCATGATTAGCCCAGATCTGCACCCAAAAATGTCCCAAATCGAGCCCTAAACCCCTGGATTTACCCCCAATGTTTTTCGGGGGGGACACGGGGGGTCAGGGGGACCCCAAAACCATCCCAGGTCCAGAGCCAAACCCCCCTGAGATGTGGCTTCAAGAATATCGGGGAGCTGGACTCAAGGTTACCCCAGATCTGACCCCAAACCCCCACATCTGACCCCAAACCCCCACATCTGATCCCGAACCCCCACATCTGACCCCCAAACCCCCAGAACTGACCCCTAGAACCCTCCAAAACCCCAAGATCTGACCCCAAACCCCCACATCTGACCCCCAAACCCCCAGAACTGACCCCCAGAACCCTCCAAACCCCCAAGATCTGACCCCAAACCCCCACATCTGACCCCCAACCCCCCGAACTTGCCCCCCAACCCCCCGAACTTGCCCCCCAACCCCCCGCTCACGATGGCCTGGTTGAACTTGGACTCGATCTCGCCCAGGAGCCAGTCGAAGGCAGCCCGGGATCCCCCCAGGCCTGACCCCGACCCCCCACATCTGACCCCAAACCCCCACATCTGACCCCAAACCCCCACATCTGACCCCCAGAGCCCTCCAAAACCCCAACATCTGACCTCAAACCCCCATATCTGACCCCAAACCCGCACATCTGACCCCCAAACCCCCACATCTGACCCCCAAACCCCCACATCTGACCCCCAGAGCCCTCCAAAACCCCAACATCTGACCCCAAACCCCCATATCTGACCCCAAACCCGCACATCTGACCCCCAAACCCCCACATCTGACCCCCAGAGCCCTCCAAAACCCCAACATCTGACCCCAAACCCCCAAGATCTGACCCTAAACCCCCACATCTGACCCCCAGAGCCCTCCAAAACCCTAAGATCTGCTCCCAAACCCCCACATCTGACCCCAAACCCCCACATCTGACCCCCAAACCTCCAGAACTGATCCCCAGAGCCCTCCAAAACCCCCAGGCCTGACCCCAAACCCCCACATCTGAGCCCCAAACCCCCACATCTGACCCCCAGAACCCTCCAAACCCCCAAGATCTGACCCTAAACCCCCACATCTGACCCCCAGAGCCCTCCAAAACCCCAAGATCTGATCCCAAACCCCCACATCTGACCCCCAAACCCCCAGAACTGACCCCTAGAACCCTCCAAAACCCCCAAGGCCTGACCCCAAACCCCCAGACCTGACCCCAAACCCCCACATCTGACCCTAAACCCCCACATCTGACCCCAAACCCCCAGAACTGACCCCCAGAGCCCTCCAAAACCCCAAGATCCGACCCCAAACCCCCACATCTGACCCCCAAACGCCCAAGATCTGACCCTAAACCCCCACATCTGACCCCCAAACCCCCAGAACTGACCCTAAACCCCCACATCTGACCCCGACCCCCCACATCTGACCCCGACCCCCCACATCTGACCCCGACCCCCCACATCTGACCCCCAAACCCCCACATCTGACCCCCAGAACCCTCCAAAACCCCCACATCTGACCCCAAACCCCCAAGATCTGACCCTAAACCCCCACATCTGACCCCCAGAGTCCCCACGTGACCCCCAGAGTCCTCCAAAACCCCAAGATCTGACCTTAATCTCCCAGAACTGACCCCCAGAGCCCTCCAAAACCCCCAAGATCTGACCCCAAACCCCCACATCTGACCCCCAAACCCCCACATCTGACCCCCAAACCCCCACATCTGACCCCCAGAGCCCTCCAAAACCCCCACATCTGACCCCAAACCCCCACATCTGACCCCAAACCCCCACATCTGACCCCAAACCCCCACATCTGACCCCCAAACCCCCAAGATCTGACTCCAAACCCCCACATCTGCCCCCCAACCCCCCGAACTTGCCCCCCAACCCCCCGAACTTGCCCCCCAACCCCCCGCTCACGATGGCCTGGTTGAACTTGGACTCGATCTCGCCCAGGAGCCAGTCGAAGGCCTCCCCGCTGAGGCGGAACTCCTCCACCATGCGGCGGCTGCAGAGGGTGGAGCGCAGGTGGATGTTGAAGAGCAGCGTCGCGTTCTCCTGCGCCTGCCGGCTCAGCGGGTCGTCCCCGTTGACGATCACCAGCTTGCGGCTCAGCTCCTTCACCCCTGCGGGCGGCACCGCGGGGGGCGTTGGGGGGTCCTCCAGCCCCACAGCACCCTCCTGGGGGTCCTCCAGCCCCACAGCACCCTCCTGGGGGTCCTCAAGTCTTCCCAACACCTTCCTGGGGGTCTAAAGTCTTCCCAGGATCTTCCTGGGGGTCTAAACTCCTCCCAACACCTTCCTGGGGGTCCTTGAGACCCACAACACCCTCCTGGGGGTCTAAAATCCTCCCAACACTTTCTTGGGGAGCCTCAAGTCCTCCCAGCACCTTCCTGGGGGTCCTCCAGCCCCACAACACCCTCCTGGGGGTCCTCGAGTCCTCCCAGCACCTTCCTGGGGGTCCTCCAGCCCCACAGCACCCTCCTGGGGGTCCTCGAGTCCTCCCAACGCCTTCCTGGGGGCCTAAAGTCCTCCCAGCACCTTCTTGGGGGTGCTCCAGGCCCACAACACCCTCCTGGGGGTCCTCAAGTCTTCCCAACACCTTCCTGGGGGTCTAAAGTCTTCCCAGGATCTTCCTGGGGGTCTAAACTCCTCCCAACACCTTCCTGGGGGTCCTCCAGGGCCACAACACCTTCCTGGGGGTCCTCAAGTCCTCCCAGCACCTTCTTGGGGAGCCTCAAGTCCTCCCAGGATCTTCCTGGGGGTCTAAAGTCCTCCCAACACCCTCCTGGGGGTCTAAAATCCTCCCAACACTTTCTTGGGGGTCTAAAGTCCTCCCAGCACCTTCCTGGGGGTCCTCCAGGCCCACAACACCCTCCTGGGGGTCCTCCAGCCCCACAGCACCCTCCTGGGGGTCCTCAAGTCCTCCCAACACCTTCCTGGGGGTCCTCCAGCCCCACAACACCCTCCTGGGGGTCCTCGAGTCCTCCCAGCACCTTCTTGGGGGTCCTCCAGCCCCACAACACCCTCCTAGGGGTCCTCAAGTCCTCCCAACGCCTTCCTGGGGGTCTAAAGTCCTCCCAGCACCTTCTTGGGGGTCCTCAAGGCCCACAACACCCTCCTGGGGGTCCTCAAGTCTTCCCAACACCTTCCTGGGGGTCTAAAGTCTTCCCAGGATCTTCCTGGGGGTCTAAACTCCTCCCAACACCTTCCTGGGGGTCCTCCAGGGCCACAACACCTTCCTGGGGGTCCTCAAGTCCTCCCAGCACCTTCTTGGGGAGCCTCAAGTCCTCCCAGGATCTTCCTGGGGGTCTAAAGTCCTCCCAACACCCTCCTGGGGGTCTAAAATCCTCCCAACACTTTCTTGGGGGTCTAAAGTCCTCCCAGCACCTTCCTGGGGGTCCTCCAGGCCCACAACACCCTCCTGGGGGTCCTCCAGCCCCACAGCACCCTCCTGGGGGTCCTCAAGTCCTCCCAACACCCTCCTGGGGGTCCTCCAGCCCCACAGCACCCTCCTGGGGGTCCTCAAGTCCTCCCAGCACCTTCCTGGGGGTCTAAAGTCCTCCCAACACTTTCTTGGGGGTCTAAAGTCCTCCCAACACCCTCCTGGGGGTCCTCGAGTCCTCCCAACGCCTTCCTGGGTGTCTAAAATCCTCCCCACACTTTCTTGGGGGTCTAAAGTCCTCCCAGCACATTCCTGGGGGTCCTCCAGGCCCACAACACCCTCCTGGGGGTCCTCAAGTCTTCCCAACACCTTCCTGGGGGTCTAAAGTCTTCCCAGGATCTTCCTGGGGGTCTTCAAGTCCTCCCAGCACCCTCCTGGGGGTCCTCGAGTCCTCCCAACGCCTTCCTGGGGGTCTAAAGTCCTCCCAGCACCTTCCTGGGGGTCCTCCAGGGCCACAACACCCTCCTGGAGGTCCTCGAGTCCTCCCAGCACCTTCTTGGGGGTCCTCCAGCCCCACAGCACCCTCCTGGGGGTCCTCGAGTCCCACAACACCCTCCTGGGGGTCCTCGAGTCCTCCCAACGCCTTCCTGGGGGTCCTCGAGTCCTCCCAGCACCTTCTTGGGGAGCCTCAAGTCCTCTCAGCACCTTCCTGGGGGTCCTCCAGCCCCACAGCACCCTCCTGGGGGTCCTCGAGTCCCACAGCACCTTCTTGGGGAGCCTCAAGTCCTCCCAACACCCTCCTGGGGGTCTAAAATCCTCCCAACACTTTCTTGGGGAGCCTCAAGTCCTCCCAGCACCTTCCCGGGGGTCCTCCAGCCCCACAACACCCTCCTGGGGGTCCTCGAGTCCTCCCAACGCCTTCCTGGGGGTCCTCCAGCCCCACAGCACCCTCCTGGGGGTCCTCGAGTCCTCCCAGCACCTTCTTGGGGGTCCTCCAGCCCCACAGCACCCTCCTGGGGGTCCTCGAGTCCTCCCAGCACCTTCTTGGGGGTCCTCCAGCCCCACAGCACCCTCCTGGGGGTCCTCGAGTCCTCCCAACACCTTCCTGGGGGTCCTCCAGCCCCACAACACCCTCCGGGGGGTCCTCGAATCCTCCCAGGATTTTCTTGGGGGTCCTCAAGTCCTCCCAACATCTTCCTGGGGGTCCAAAGTCCTCCCAGTACCTTCCTGGGGGTCCTTGAGACCCACAACACCCTCCTGGGGGTCTAAAATCCTCCCAACACTTTCTTGGGGAGCCTCAAGTCCTCCCAGCACCCTCCTGGGGGTCCTCCAGCCCCACAGCACCCTCCTGGGGGTCCTCCAGCCCCACAGCACCCTCCTGGGGGTCTAAAGTCCTCCCAGCACCTTCCTGGGAGATACTGGGGTCCTCCAAGTCTCCCGGCCCCTTCTTGGGGGGTCCCTGTGGTCCTCAAGACCCCCCCAGAACCTTCATGAAGGTCCTGCGGGTCCCCCAGCCCCTTCCAGGCAGGTTGTGGGGGTCCCAAAAGTCCCCCCAAACCTTCCGGGGGGGGTCCCCAAATCCCCCAGCCCCTTCTTGGGGGTCCCTGAGGTCCTGAAAGTCCCCCAAAACCTTCCTGGGGGGGTCCCCAAATCCCCCAGCCCCTTCCTGGGGGTCCCTAAGGTCCTGAAACTCCCCCCAAAACCTCCCTGGGGGGGTCCCCAAATCCCCCAGCCCCTTCTTGGAGGTCCCTGAGATCCTGAAAGTCCCCCAAAACCTTCTGGGGGGGGTCCCCAAATCCCCCAGCCCCTTTTTGGGGGTCCCTGAGGTCCTGAAAGTCTCCCAAAACCTTCCTGGGGGGTCCCCAAATCCCCCAGCCCCTTCTTGGGGGTCCCTGAGGTCCTGAAACTCCCCCCAAAACCTTCCTGGGGGGGGGTCCCCAAATCCCCCAGCCCCTTCTTGGGGGTCCCTGAGGTCCTGAAGGTCCCCCAAAACCTTCCGGGGGGGGTCCCCAAATCCCCCAGCCCCTTTTTGGGGGTCCCTGAGGTCCTGAAGGTCCCCCAAAACCTCCCGGGGGGGGGCCCAAATCCCCCAGCCCCTTCTTGGGGGTCCCTGAGGTCCTGAAGATCCCCCAAAACCTTCCTGGGGGGGTCCCCAAATCCCCCAGCCCCTTCTTAGGGATCCCTGAGGTCCTGAAAGTCCCCCCAAAACCTTCCTGGGGGGTCCCCAAATCCCAAAGCCCCTTCTTGGGGGTCCCTGAGATCCTCAAACTCCCCTAAAACCTTCTCTAAGGGGTCCCAGGAGTCCCCAGATGCCTCGTAGGGATCTCGGGGGACCCCCCCCCAGCCCCTCCTTCTGGGCTCAAGAAGCCCCTTAATTTGGGGGACCCCCCAAAACCACTCACCCTCCACCACCTTGACGGGGTGCAGGTCGGAGGGGAGGCGGGAGTTGATGTGGAAAATCTTCTGGGCGTTCCAGATCATCCGCAGGAGGTTACAGGGGAGCACGACCTGGGGCAAAAAAGGGGGGGGGGGGGGGCAGAAATGGGGGGGTCAGCCCCCCAAAATGGAGAGGCAGCCCCCCAAAATGGGGGGTCAGGGGTCAGCACCCCCAAATCAGGGTCACTGGGTGGGTTTGTGCCCTCAAAAGCCTGAGCAAGCCCCCAAAAATAGGGGTATTGGGGTCTGTATGCCCCAAAAAAGGGGGACAAGGGGGGGGTCTGTGCCCTGAAATGGGGTGGGCAGCCCCCCAAAATGGGGGGTCGGGGTCAGCACCCCCAAATCAGGGTCACTGGGGGGGGTTGTGCCCTGAAAAGCCTGAGCTGGCAGCCAAAAATAGGGGTATTGGGGTCTGTATGCCCCAAAAAAGGGGAACGAGGGGGGGTCTGTGCCCTGAAAAAGGGGGGTCAGCCCCCCAAAATGGGGGGTCAGTCCCCCAAAATGGGGGGTCAGAGGTCAGCACCCCCAAATCAGGGCCACTGGGGGGGGTTGTGCCCTGAAAAGCCTGAGCTGGCAGCCAAAAATAGGGGTATTGGGGTCTGTATGCCCCAAAAAAGGGGGACAAGGGGGGGTCTGAGCCCTGAAAAGGGGGTGTCAGCCCCCCAAAATGGAGGACCAGCCCCCCAAAATGGGGGGTCAGGGGTCAGCACCCCCAAATCAGGGCCACGGGGGGGGGTTGTGCCCTGAAAAGCCTGAGCTGGCAACCAAAAATAGGGATATTGGGGTCTGTATGCCCCAAAAAAGGGGGAAAGGGGGGGTCTGAGCCCTGAAAAGGGGGTGTCAGCCCCCCAAAATGGAGGACCAGCCCCCCAAAATGGGGGGTCAGGGGTCAGCACCCCCAAATCAGGGCCACTGGGGGGGGTTGTGCCCTGAAAAGCCTGAGCTGGCAGCCAAAAATAGGGATATGGGGGTCTGTATGCCCCAAAAAAGGGGGACAAGGGGGGTCTGTGCCCTGAAAAAGGGGGGTCAGCCCCCCAAAATGGAGGACCAGCCCCCCAAAATGGGGGGTCAGAGGTCAGCACCCCCAAATCAGGGCCACTGGGGGGGGTTGTGCCCTGAAAAGCTTGAGCTGGCAGCCAAAAATAGGGGTATTGGGGTCTGTATGCCCCAAAAAAGGGGGACAAAGGGGGGTCTGTGCCCTGAAAAGGACGGGTCAGCCCCCCAAAATGGGGGGTCAGGGGTCAGCACCCCCAAATCAGGGTCACTGGGTGGGTTTGTGCCCTGAAAAGCCTGAGCTAGCAGCCAAAAATAGGGATATTGGGGTCTGTATGCCCCAAAAAAGGGGGACAAGGGGGGGTCTGTGCCCTGAAATGGGGTGGTCAGCCCCCCAAAATGGAGGGGCAGTCCCCCAAAATGGGGGGTCAGGGGTCAGCACCCCCAAATCAGGGCCACAGGGGGGGGGTTGTGCCCTGAAAAGCCTGAGCAAATCCCCAAAAATAAGGATATTGCGGTCTATATGCCCCAAAAAAGGGGGAAAGGGGGGGTCTGTGCCCTGAAACGGGGGGGTCAGCCCCCCAAAATGGAGGACCAGCCCCCCAAAATGGGGGGTCAGGGGTCAGCACCCCCAAATCAGGGCCACAGGGGGGGGGTTGTGCCCTGAAAAGCCTGAGCTGGCAGCCAAAAATAGGGATATGGCGGTCTGTATGCCCGAAAAAAGGGGGACGAGGTGGGGTCTGTGCCCTGAAATGGGGGGGTCAGCACCCCAAAATGGAGGGGCAGCCCCCCAAAATGGGGGGTCAGGGGTCAGCACCCCCAAAAGGGCACCCCCAAAGCAAGGGGGGATCATTGTGTCCCATGAGACCCAAAAAAAAGGGGGGCAGCACCCCCAAAATGGGGGGTCTGGGTGGCTTTTGGGGGGTCCGGGTGGCTTCTGGGGGGTCTGGGTGGCTTTTTGGGGGGTCTGGGTGGCTTTTGCTGGACCTGGGGGGCTTTTTAGGGGGTCTGGGTGGCTTCTGGGGGGTGGGGGTGGCTTTTTGGGGGTCCGGGTGGCTTTTGGGGGGATCTGAGTGGCTTTTGCTGGACCTGGGGGGCTTCTGGTGGACCTGGGGGGCTTTTTTGGGGGGGTGGGTGGCTTTCTGGGGGGTCTGGGTGGCTTTTTGGGGGGTCTGGGTAGCTTTTGCTGGACCTGGGGGGCTTTTTGGGGGGTCTGGGTGGCTTTTGGTGGACCTGGGTGGCTTTTTGGGGGGTCTGGGTGGCTTTTGGGGGGGTGGGGGTGGCTTTCTGGGGGTCCAGGTGGCTTTTGGGGGAGATCTGAGTGGCTTTTGCTGGACCTGGGTGGCTTCTGGTGGACCTGGGTGGCTTTTTAGGGGGTCTGGGTGGCTTCTGGGGGGTCTGGGTGGCTTCTGGGGGGTCTGGGTGGCTTTTTTGGGGGGTCTGGGTGGCTTCTGGTGGACCTGGGTGGCTTTTTGGGGGGTCTGGGTGGCTTTTGGGGGGTGGGGGTGGCTTTTGGGGGGGTGGGGGTGGCTTTCTGGGGGTCCGGGTGGCTTTTGGGGGGGATCTGAGTGGCTTTTGGTGGACCTGGGGGGCTTTTTTGGGGGGGTGGGTGGCTTTCTGGGGGGTCTGGGTGGCTTTTGCTGGACCTGGGGGGCTTCTGGTGGAGCTGGGTGGCTTTTTGGGGGGTCTGGGTGGCTTTCTGGGGGGTCTGGGTGGCTTTTGCTGGACCTGGGGGGCTTCTGGTGGACCTGGGTGACTTTTTAGGGGGTGTGGGTGGCTTCTGGGGGGTCTGGGTGGCTTTTACTGGACCTGGGGGGCTTCTGGTGGACCTGGGGGGCTTCTGGTGGACCTGGGGGGCTTTTTAGGGTGTCTGGGTGGCTTTTTGGGGGGTCTGGGTAGCTTTTGCTGGACCTGGGTGGCTTTTTGGGGGGTCTGGGTAGCTTTTGCTGGACCTGGGCGGCTTTTTGGGGGGGTCTGGGTGGCTTTTGGGGGGCGGGGGTGGCTTTTGGGGGTCACCTTGCTGTCGCCGGTGGGGAAGATGACCCTGAGGACCTCGCGGTCCTCCCGCATCTTCTCGAACTCGCGCTCGAGCTCGTTCTGGATGTGGGCGTTGGAGAGGATGTCCTTGACCAGCTCCTCCTGCAGCGTCCGCCGCAGCGCCCGCTCGTTGGTGTAGTCGAACTTGAACCTGGGGGGGACGCGGGGGGAGGGTTGGGGGCGTCGGGGGGGGGCCCCACTTGGATGAGGAGCAGCTTGGGGACCCCAAAAGGAGCGCAAAGTTGGAGAGGAACAGTTGGAGACGCCAAAAGGAGACCAAATTTGAAGAAGAGCAGCTTGGAGACCCCAAAATGAGCTCAAATTTGGGGAAGAACAGCTTGGGGACCCCAAAAGGAGACCAAATTTGGGGAGGAACATCTTGGGAGACCCCCAAATGAGCTCAAATTTGAAGAACAGCAGCTTGGAGACCCCAAAATGAGCTCAAATTTGGGGAAGAACAGCATGGGGACCCCAAAATGAGCTCAAATTTGGGGAGGAACAGCTTAGAGAGCCCAAAATCAGCTCAAATTTGGAGAGGAGCAGCTTGGAGACCCCAAAAGGAGACCAAATTTGGGGAGGAGCAGCTTGAGGACCCCAAAAGGAGCCCAAATTTGGGAAAGAACAGCTTGGGGACCCCAAAAGGAGACCAAATTTGGGGAGGAGCAGCTTGGGGACCCCAAAAGGAGCTCAAATTTGGGGAGGAGCAGCTTGGAGGCCCCAAAATAAGCTCAAATTTGGGGAGGAGCAGCTTGGAGACCCCAAAATGAGCTCAAATTTGGGGAAGAACAGCATGGGGATCCCAAAATGAGCTCAAATTCGGGGAGGAGCAGCTTGAGGACCCCAAAAGGAGCTCAAATTTGGGAAAGAACAGCTTGGGGACCCCAAAATGAGACCAAATTTGGGGAGGAGCAGCTTGGAGACCCCAAAAGGAGCTCAAATTTGGGGAGGAACATCATGGAGACCTCAAAAGGAGCTCAAATTTGGGGAGCAGCAGCTTGGAGACCCCAAAATAAGCTCAAATTTGGGGAGGAGGAGCTTGGAGACCCCAAAATGAGCTCAAATTTGGGGAAGAACAGCATGGGGACCCCAAAATGAGCTCAAATTTGGGGAAGAACAGCATGGGGACCCCAAAATGAGCTCAAATTTGGGGAGGAACAGCTTAGAGAGCCCAAAATCAGCTCAAATTTGGAGAGGAGCAGCTTGGAGACCCCAAAAGGAGACCAAATTTGGGGAGGAGCAGCTTGAGGACCCCAAAAGGAGCCCAAATTTGGGAAAGAACAGCTTGGGGACCCCAAAAGGAGACCAAATTTGGGGAGGAACATCTTGGAGACCCGAAAATGAGCTCAAATTTGAGGAGGAACATCTTGGACACCCCAAAATGAGCTCAAATTTGGGGAGAAGTAGCTTGGAGACCCCAAAAGGAGCTCAAATTTGGAGAGGAACATCATGGAGACCCCAAAATGAGCTCAAATTTGGGGAGGAACATCTTGGAGACCCCAAAATGAGCTCAAATTTGGGGAGGAACATCTTGGAGACCCCAAAATGAGCTCAAATTTGGAAAGGAGCAGCTTGGAGACCCCAAAATGAGCTCAAATTTGAGGAGCAGCAGCTTGGAGACCCCAAAAGGAGCCCAAATTTGGGGAGGAACATCATGGAGACCCCAAAACGAGCTCCAATTTGAGAAGGATCATCTTGGGGACACCAACCTGGAGCCCCAATTTGGGCCAGAAGATCTTGGGAGACCCCCAAGACGGGCCGAAGCTCTAGGACAGGAGACCCGCCAACACGTCCCCCCGGGCCTCCCCCCATGCTCTGGGACCTCTCCAACCGCTCCCCCCCCCCCCCCCCAAACCCTCCCGTCCCCCCAAGCAGAAGGTCCCTCACTTCTTCTCGAAGGCCTTGTTGGAGGGTTTGAGGGTGGCCAAGTTCTGGAACTCGACGCTCTCGCCCGCCAGCCCGTCCTCGCCGTAGCGGAGCTGCACCACCTGGTTGATGGAGTTCCGCACCGTCGCGTCGTACTTCACCATCACCGACTCCATCGACTTGATCAGCCGCCGCTGGATGTACCCTGCGATGGGGGGGGGACACGGCGGGGGGCAAGGGGGGTGTCAGCCCTGGGGGTCCTCAAGAGCTTTGGGAGATTTCCTCAGGAGGCATCTAGGGAGGGTTTGGGGGTCCTCAAGAGCTTTGGGGAAGCTCAGGAGGCATCTGGGGAGGGTTTGGGGGTCCTCAAGAGCTTTGGGGAAGCTCAGGAGGCATCTGGGGAGGGTTTGGGGGTCCTCAGGAGGCATCTGGGGAGGGTTTGGGGGTCCTCAAGAGCTTTGGGGAAGCTCAGGAGGCATCTGGGGAGGGTTTAGGGGTCCTCAGGAGGAATCTCGGGAGGGTTTGGGGGTCCTCAAGAGCTTTGGGGAAGCTCAGGAGGCATCTGGGGAGGGTTTGGGGGTCCTCAAGAGCTTTGGGGAACCTCAGGAGGCATCTAGGGAGGGTTTGGGGGTCCTCAAGAGCTTTGGGGAAGCTCAGGAGGAATCTCGGGAGGGTTTGGGGGTCCTCAAGAGCTTTGGGGAAGCTCAGGAGGCATCTGGGGAGGGTTTGGGGGTCCTCAAGAGCTTTGGGGAACCTCAGGAGGCATCTGGGGAGGGTTTAGGGGTCCTCAGGAGGAATCTTGGGAGGGTTTGGGGGTCCTCAAGAGCTTTGGGGAACCTCAGGAGGCATCTGGGGAGGGTTTGGGGGTCCTCAGGAGGCATCTAGGGAGGGTTTGGGGGTCCTCAAGAGCTTTGGGGAACCTCAGGAGGCATCTGGGGAGGGTTTGGGGGTCCTCAGGAGGCATCTAGGGAGGGTTTGGGGGTCCTCAAGAGCTTTGGGGAACCTCAGGAGGCATCTGGGGAGGGTTTGGGTGCCCTCAGGAGGCATCTGAGAAGGCTTTCAGATCCCTGAGAAGGGTTTTGAGGTCCTGAAGACCACTTGGTGGCCCCAGGAGGCATCTGGGGAGGGTTTGGAGATCCCAAAGAGCATTGAGGAACCTCAGAAGGCGTCTGGGGAGGGTTTGGGTGCCCTCAGGAAGCATCTGAGAAGGGTTTTGAGGTCCCAAAGACCACTTGGTGTCCCCAGAAAGCATCTGAGGAGGGTTTGGGGGTCTCCAGGAAGCATCTGGGGAGGGTTTGGGTGCCCTCAGGAGGCATCTGAGAAGGCTTTGGGGTGCCTGAGAAGGGTTTTGAGGTCCTGAGGACCACTTGGTGGCCCCAGGAGGCATCTAGGGAGGGTTTGGGGGTCCTCAAGAGCTTTGGGGAACCTCAGGAGGCATCTAGGGAGGGTTTGGGGGTCCTCAAGAGCTTTGGGGAACCTCAGGAGGCATCTGGGGAGGGTTTGGGGGTCCTCAAGAGCTTTGGGGAACCTCAGGAGGCATCTAGGGAGGGTTCAGTGGAAATGAAGAGCATTGGGGATCCCCAGGAGGCATCTGGGGAGGGTTTGGGTGCCCTCAGGAGGCATCTGATTAGGCTTTCATGTCCCTGAGAAGGGTTTTGAGGTCCTGAGGACCACTTGGTGGCCCCAGGAGGCATCTAGGGAGGGTTTGGGGGTCCTCAAGAGCTTTGGGGAAGCTCAGGAGGCATCTGGGGAGGGTTTGGGGGTCCTCAAGAGCATTGGGGATCCCCAGGAGGCATCTGGGGAGGGTTTGGGTGCCCTCAGGAAGCATCTGAGAAGGCTTTTGAGGTCCCAAAGACCACTTGGTGTCCCCAGAAAGCATCTGAGGATGGTTTGGGGGTCTCCAGGAGGCATCTGGGGAGGGTTTGGGTGCCCTCAGGAGGCATCTGAGAAGGCTTTGGGGTCCCTGAGAAGGGTTCTGAGGTCCTCAAGACCACTTGGTGTCCCCAGGAGGCATCTGGGGCGGGTTTGGAGGTCCCTGAGGGGGTTCCCCGGGGGGGGGGGGGTGGGGGGTGGGACGGAGCTGACCGGTCTCGGCCGTCTTGACGGCGGTGTCGATGAGACCCTCGCGCCCCCCCATGGCGTGGAAGAAGAACTCGGTGGGGGTGAGGCCGGCCAGGTAGGAGTTCTCCACGAAGCCCCGGCTCTCGGGGCCGTAGTCGTCCTTGATGAAGTGGGGCAGCGTCCGGTGCTTGAAGCCGAAGGGGATGCGCTTCCCTTCCACGTTCTGCTGTCCCACCACCGCGATGACCTGCCGGGGACGGGAGGGAGGCGGTGGGGTGGGATGGGGGGCGGCGGGGGCACCCCCAGACCTCAAAAAAGGTCCTTGATCCCCACCAGGAACCTTCCAGGGGCCTGGAGGGATCTCCAAGGTAGGTGGGAGATGGTCCTCTTGGAGGTCAACGGCACCATGGACCATCGTGGTGACCCCTGGGGTCTCCCTGGACCCCACAAGACCCCACAACCCTCCACTTGGTCCACCCAGATCCCACAGGAAGATCCCTGATCCCCACCAGGAACCTCCCAGGGGCCTGGAGGGATCTCCAAGGTAGGTGGGAGATGGTCCTCTTGGAGATCAACGGCACCATGGACCATCGTGGTGACCCCTGGGGTCTCCCTGGACCCCACAACCATCCACTTGGTCCACCCAGATCCCACAGGAAGATCCCTGATCCCCACCAGGAACCTCCCAGGGGCCTGGAGGGATCCCCAAGGTAGGTGGGAGATGGTCCTCTTGGAGATCAACGGCACCGTGGACCATCGTGGTGACCCCTGGGGTCTCCCTGGACCCCACAACCATCCACTTGATCCACCCAGATCCCACAGGAAGATCCCTGATCCCCACCAGGAACCTTCCAGGGGCCTGGAGGGATCTCCAAGGTAGGTGGGAGATGTTCCTCGTGGAGGTCAACGGCACCATGGACCATCGTGGTGACCCCTGGGGTCATCCTGGACCCCACAACCCTCCACTTGGTCCACCCAGATCCCACAGGAAGATCCCTGATCCCCACCAGGAACCTTCCAGGGGCCTGGAGGGATCCCCAAGGTAGGTGGGAGATGGTCCTCTTAGAGGTCAACAGCACCATGGACCATCGTGGTGACCCCTGGGGTCTTCCTGGACCCCACAGGGACCCCCCAAGACCTAGAGATGGTCATTTTGGAGCTCCTGGTGCCCATCACTACTCCAAACCCCCAAAAGAACCCAACAAAAGCCTACAAAACCCAACAGGAACCTTCCCAAACCCCCCTGAGATCCTCCAGACACCCCCCTGAGACCCCAGAGGGGCCCCCCAAGACCCCGTAGAGCCCCCCCAAGACCTGGAGATGGTCATTTTGGAGCTCCTGGTGCCCATCACCACCTCAAACCCCCTAGAGAACCCCACAGAGCTCTACAAAACCCAACAGGAACCCTTCCAAACGCCTCTGAGATCCTCCAGGCACCTCCCTGAGACCCCAGAGGACCCCCCCAAGACCCCTCAGAGCCCCCCAAAGACCTAGAGATGGTCATTTTGTAGCTCTGGGTGCTCATCACCACCTCAAACCCCCAAAAGAACCCAACAAAAGCCTACAAAACCCAACAGGAACCTTCCCCAACCCCCCTGAGATCCTCCAGGCACCTCCCTGAGACCCCAGAGGGGCCCTCCAAGACCCCGTAGAGCCCCCCCCAGACCTGGAGATGGTCATTTTGGAGCTCTGGGTGCCCATCACCACCTCAAACCCCCTAGAGAACCCCACAGAGCTCTACAAAACCCAACAAGAATCCTCCCAAACCCCCCTGAGATCCTCCAGGCACCTCCCTGAGACCCCAGAGGACCCCCCCAAGACCCCGTAGAGCACCCCAAAGACCCAGAGATGGTCATTTTGGAGCTCCTGGTGCCCATCACTACTCCAAACCCCCAAAAGAACCCAACAAAAGCCTACAAAACCCAACAAGAACCTTCCCCAACCCCCCTGAGATCCTCCAGGCACCTCCCTGAGACCCCAGAGGGGCCCCCCAAGACCCCGTAGAGCCCCCCCAAGACCTGGAGATGGTCATTTTGGAGCTCCTGCTGCCCCTCAATACCTCAAACCCCCAAGAGGACCCTACAGAGCTCTACAAAACCCAACAAGAATCCTCCCAAACCCCCCTGAGATCCTCCAGGCACCTCCCTGAGACCCCAGAGGGGCCCCCCAAGACCCCGTAGAGCCCCCCCCCAGACCTGGGAGATGTTGATTTTGGAGCCTTTGGCGCCCGAGACCACCATGGACTTGAAGTTGTTGTACTCGGAGAGGGACTTCTGGGCGGAGGAGCCCGTCTTGTCGCGGGCGTCGTTGAGGATGCGGTTGACCTGGTTCTCGAAGGTCTGCCGCAGCGTGTTGCCCGGGGTGGGCTCCAGCTCGTTGTTGTGGGCCTTCTCGATGACCTGTCACCCCATCACAGGGGGGGGGGGGGGGGGAGGGGGTCACTGGGGCACCCCAAAACCCCAGGAGTGCCCCCCCACCCCCCCCCACGATGTCTCGGGGTAGGAGCGATGGAGACCCACCAGGAGAAGGTCCCAAGGGGGAATGGAAGGAGGGCGGGGAGGGCCCCAAAACCTTCCTGGTGTTGTTGGGGAGGGTGTGAAGACCCAGAGAGCACCCCAAAATGTCCCAGAGAAGGTTGGGACGCCCCAAAACCCCAAGGAGCACCCCAAGATGGCCGTGGGGAAGTGGGGACACCCCAAAACCCCTGGGAGCATCCCAAAATGTCCCAGAGAAGGTTGGGACACCCCAAAACACCAAGGAGCACCCCAAGATGGCCGTGGGGAAGTGGGGACACCCCAAAACCCCAAGGAGCACCCCAAAATGTCCCAGGGAAGGTTGGGACACCCCAAAACCCCAAGCAGCACCCCAAGATGGCCGTGGGGAAGTGGGGACACCCCAAAACCCCTGGGAGCACCCCAAAATGTCCTGGGATTCCTGGTGGTGACCCAAAACCCTGGGGAGCACCCCAAAATGTCCCAGAGAAGGTTGGGACACCCCAAAACCCCAAGGAGCACCCCAAGATGGCCGTGGGGAAGTGGGGACACCCCAAAACCCCAAGGAGAACCCCAAGATGGCCGTGAGGAAGTGGGGACACCCCAAAACCCCAAGGAGAACCCCAAAATGTCCTGGGATCCCTGGTGGTGACCCAAAACCCTGGGGAGCACCCCAAAATGTCCCAGAGAAGGTTGGGAAACCCCAAAACCCCAAGGAGCACCCTAAAATGTCCCAGAAAAGGTTGGGACACCCCAAAACCCCAAGGAGCACCCCAAAATGTCCTGGCATCCCTGCTGGTGCTCCAAAACCCCAGGGAGCACCCCAAAATGTCTGGGGGAATTTAGGACACCCCAAAAACCCCTGGGAGCACCCCAAAATGTCCTGGGATCCCCGGTGGTCCTCCAAAACCCCAAGGAGCACCCCAAAATGTCCTGGGGAAATTTAGGACACCCCCAAAACCCCTGGGAGCACCCCAAAATGTCCTGGGATCCCCGGTGGTCCTCCAAAACCCCAAGGAGCACCCCAAAATGTCCTGGGGAAATTTAGGACACCCCCAAAAACCCCCCGAGATCCCCCCAAAACGTCCCAGGATCCTTGAAGCCTCGCCCCCAAACTTGAGGAGAACCTTGAAGCAACCCCCGGCCCCCACCCCCCACCCTCTCCGGGGCACCCCAAAACCCTCTCGAGACACGGGGGGGGGTACCCAAAACTTCATGAAGCCCCCCCCAAAACCCCCTTGAGGACCCCTCGCCCCCCCCAAACTCGCTGCGCCCCCCCCCCCCCCCCCCCCCAAGGGGTCACCCATGGAGACCTCCAAGCGCTGTGAACCCCCCCCTAGATCCACCACCACGGTGGGTTCCTCAGTTTCCCCCCACCCCCAAAATCCCAACCAGGGGATCTCACAGCACCCCTCAGGGTATGTGTGTCCCCCCCTAAAATCCCAGGGGGGGTCCCCCCCAAAAAAAGCCACCCCCCAACCTCGATGACGTCTTGCTTGGCCTTCTTGATGGTGTTCTGGATGTCCTGGTAGGTCTTCGCGTCGGCGATGGAGTCCCCGATCCCGATGGTGTGGCCTGGGGGGGGGGGGGAGGGGGGGATCATGGGGGTGCTCCCCACCCCAGGGTGACCCCCCCCTCCCCTCCAGGGGGGGGTCCTTCCCTTCCCCCCCCCCCCAAAAACCAACTCTCTGCCATGTTCTCCTGACCCCGGGGGAGATACCGGAGCACCGACGTAGAGGGTCTGAGGACATCCCCGTGGACCACAAAGGTCCTCCCAGTGCCCAAAAAGGGGGTTCAAGAGGCCCCCACACCCCAAAAAAAGAGGGGGGGGGGGCCAAGGGTTCCCCCCCCCAAGACACTTGGGTCCCTGGTGTCCCAAAAAACAGGGTCCAAGAACTCCCATGGACACACTCTGCCCCACAAAGAGGGGGTTGGAGAAGGTCCTCAGATGCCCACACCCTCATTTTGGGCCACCAAGAGGGGTCCAAGAAGGTTCCCAGATGCCCAGACTCCCATTTTGGGCCACCAAAAGAGTTGGAGAAGGTCTCAAGATGCCCAGACCCCCACAATGGGCCACCAAGAGGGGTCTGAGAAGATCCCCAACCACCCAGACCCCCACTTTGGGCCACCAAGAAGGGTCTGAGAAGATCCCCATCCACCCAGACCCCCACTTTGGGCCACCACGAAGAGCTGGAGAAGACCCCCATCCACCCAGACCCCCACTTTGGGCCACCAAGAAGGGTCTGAGAAGATCCCCAGCCACCCAAACCCCCACTTTGGGCCACCAAGAAGAGCTGGAGAAGATCCCCAGATGCCCAGACCCCCACAATAGGCCACCACGAAGAGCTGGAGAAGATCCCCAGCCACCCAGACCTCCATTTTGGCCCACCAAGGAGAGCTGGAGAAGATCCCCAGCCACCCAGACCCCCACTTTGGGCCACCAAGAAGGGTCTGAGAAAATCCCCAGCCACCCAGACCCCCACTTTGGGCCACCACGAAGAGCTGGAGAAGACCCCCATCCACCCAGACCCCCACTTTGGGCCACCAAGAAGGGTCTGAGAAGATCCCCAGCCACCCAGACCCCCACTTTGGGCCACCAAGAAGGATCTGAGAAGATCCCCAGCCACCCAGACCTCCATTTTGGGCCACCAAGAGGGGTCTGAGAAGATCCCCAGCCACCCAGACCCCCACTTTGGGCCACCAAGAAGGGTCTGAGAAGATCCCCAGATGCCCAGACCCCCATTCTGGGCCACCAAGAAGGGTTGGAGAAGATCCCCAGCCACCCAAACCCCCACTTTGGGCCACCAAGAAGAGTTGGAGAAGATCCCCAGCCACCCAGACCCCCATTTTGGGCCACCAAGAGGGATCTGAGAAGATCCCCAGATACCCAAACCCCCACAATAGGCCACCACGAAGAGCTGGAGAAGATCCCCAGCCACCCAGACCTCCATTTTGGCCCACCAAGGAGAGCTGGAGAAGATCCCCAGCCACCCAGACCCCCACTTTGGGCCACCAAGAAGGGTCTGAGAAGATCCCCAGCCACCCAAACCCCCACTTTGGGCCACCAAGAAGAGTTGGAGAAGATCCCCAGCCACCCAGACCCCCACTTTGGGCCACCAAGAGGGATCTGAGAAGATCCCCAGCCACCCAAACCCCCACAATAGGCCACCACGAAGAGCTGGAGAAGATCCCCAGCCACCCAGACCTCCATTTTGGCCCACCAAGGAGAGCTGGAGAAGATCCCCAGCCACCCAGACCCCCACTTTGGGCCACCAAGAAGGGTCTGAGAAGATCCCCAGCCACCCAGACCCCCACTTTGGGCCACCAAGAAGAGCTGGAGAAGACCCCCAGCCACCCAGACCCCCATTTTGGGCCACCAAGAAGAGCTGGAGAAGATCCCCAGCCACCCAAACCCCCACTTTGGCCCACCAAGGAGAGCTGGAGAAGACCCCCAGCCACCCAGACCCCCACTTTGGGCCACCAAGAAGGGTCTGAGAAGATCCCCAGCCACCCAAACCCCCACTTTGGCCCACCAAGAAGAGTTGGAGAAGACCCCCAGCCACCCAGACCCCCATTTTGGGCCACCAAGAAGAGTTGGAGAAGACCCCCAGCCACCCAAACCCCCACTTTGGCCCACCAAGGAGAGCTGGAGAAGACCCCCAGCCACCCAGACCCCCACTTTGGCCCACCACGAAGAGCTGGAGAAGACCCCCAGCCACCCAGACCCCCACTTTGGGCCACCAAGAAGAGCTGGAGAAGATCCCCAGCCACCCAGACCTCCATTTTGGGCCACCACGAAGAGCTGGAGAAGATCCCCAGCCACCCAGACCTCCATTTTGGGCCACCAAGAGGGATCTGAGAAGATCCCCAGCCACCCAAACCCCCACTTTGGCCCACCAAGGAGAGCTGGAGAAGACCCCCAGCCACCCAAACCCCCATTTTGGGCCACCAAGAGGGGTCCCCGAGCCCCCCCCCCCCGGTTCCTCGCTGACCCTCGATGAGGAGCCAGTTGTTGATGACCGTCTGGATGTTGCTGTAGAAGAGGCGGGTGGTGTCGTGGCCCATCTCCAGGTAGGAGATGTGGACCAAGGAACCGGCCGAGGTGCCCAGGGACTTCTTGCAGAGGATGCCCATGATGAGCTCCCCGTTCTCCACCACCACCTACGTCCAGAGGGGGGTGGGGGGATGGGTCAGGACCACCCAAAAACCTCTGGAGACGACACCCCCCCCGGCCGCGCTCCACCCAAGGCCTCCTGGAGGACACAAGGTAGGCCTCACCCACCCCAAGGTCTTTCCAACCACCCCGAGGGTCCTCTGGAAACCACCCCCCCCCCCCGCCCCTCTGCCCACCTCAAGGGTCCACCTGATCTGGGACACCCCCCTCCAGATCTTCCCTATGTCCCACCAAGCCCCCCAAGACCATCCCTGTCCCACCAAGCCCCCCCAGATCACCCTCATGTCCCACCAAGCCCCCCAAGACCCCCCTCAAGTCCCACCAAGCCCCCCAGACCATCCCTGTCCCACCAAGCCCCCCCAGATCTTCTCTATGTCCCACCAAGCCCCCCCCGACCACCCTCATGTCCCACCAAGCCAACCTAGACCACCCCCAAGCCCCCCTAGACCATCCTTATGTCCCACCAAGCCCCCCAAGACCATCCCTGTCCCACCAAGCCCCCCCCGACCACCCTCATGTCCCACCAAGCCCCCCCAGACCACCCTCATGTCCCACCAAGCCCCCCCAGATCACCCTCATGTCCCACCAAGCCCCCCCAAGACCCTCCCTGTCCCACCAAGCCCCCCCAGACCATCCTCATGTCCCACCAAGCCAACCTAGAGCACCCCCAAGCCCCCCCAGACCCCCCTCAAGTCCCACCAAGCCCCTCAAGACCACTCGTCCCACCAAACTCCCTCAGACCACCCTCATGTCCCACCAAGCCCCCCCCAGATCTTCCCTATGTCCCACCAAGCCCCCAAGACCCCCCTCATGTCCCACCAAGCCCCCCCAGACCCTCCCTGTCCCACCAAGCCCCCCCCAGATCTTCCCTATGTCCCACCAAACCCCCCCAGACCCTCCCTGTCCCACCAAGCCCCCCAGACCATCCTCATGTCCCACCAAGCCCCCCCAGACCATCCTTATGTCCCAAGCCCCCCTAGATCACCCTCATGTCCCACCAAGCCCCCCCAGACCCCCCTCATGTCCCACCAAACCCCCCCAGACCACCCCCAAGCCCCCCTAGACCATCCTTATGTCCCACCAAGCCCCCCCAGACCCCCCATAAGTCCCACCAAAACCCTCTCAGACGTCCCCAGGACCCCCCCAGGCACCCCCGACCCCCCCCAGACGCCCCCAAAACCCCCCCAGACGCCCCCCAGGACCCCTCCAATGTCCCTAGAACCCTCTCAAACGTCCTCAGAACCCCCCCAGACGCCCCAAAACCCCCCCAGACGCCCCCAAAACCCCCCCAGACGCCCCCAAAACCCCCCCAGACGCCCCCAGGACCCCCCCAGACGCCCCCAGGACCCCCCCAGACGCCCCCCAGGACCCCTCCAATGTCCCTAGAAGCCTCTCAAACATCCCCAAAACCCCCCCAGACACCCCCAGGACCCCCCCAGACGTCCCCAAAACCCCCCCCAGACGTCCCCAGGACCCCCCCAGACGCCCCCAAACCCCCCTCAGACGCCCCCAAAACCCCCCCAGACGTCCCCCGGACCCCTCCAGACGTCCCCAGGACCCCCCCAGACGCCCCCAGGACCCCCCCAGACGCCCCCAGGACCCCCCCAGACGCCCCCAGGACCCCCTCAGACGCCCCCAAACCCCTCCCAGACACCCCCAGGACCCCCCCAGACGCCCCCAGGACCCCCCCAGACGCCCCCAGGACCCCTCCAATGTCCATAGAACCTTCTCAGACGTCCCCAAAACCCCCCCAGACGCCCCCAAACCCCTCCCAGACGCCCCCAAAACCCCCCCCGATGCCCCCAGGACCCCCCCAGACGCCCCCAGGACCCCCCCAGATGCCCCCAAGACCCCCCCAATGTCCCTAGAACCCTCTCAAACATCCCCAAAACCCCCCCAGACGCCCCCAAACCCCCCTCAGACGCCCCCAAAACCCCCTCAGACGCCCCCAAAACCCCCTCAGACGCCCCCAAAACCCCCCCTGACGCCCCCAGGACCCCCCCTGACGCCCCCAGGACCCCCCCTGATGCCCCCAGGACCCCTCCAATGTCCATAGAACCTTCTCAGACGTCCCCAAAACCCCCCCAGACGTCCCCAAAACCCCCCCAGACGTCCCCAAAACCCCCCCAGATGTCCCCAAACCCCCCCCAGACGCCCCCAAAACCCCCCCAGACACCCCCAAAACCCCCCAGACGCCCCCAAAACCCCCCCCAGACGCCCCCAAAACCCCCCCCGACGCCCCAGGACCCCCCCCGACGCCCCCAGGACCCTCTCAAACGTCCCCAAAACCCCCCAGACGCCCCCAACCCCCCCCCAGACGCCCCCAAACCCCCCCAGACGTCCCCAAAACCCTCTCAAACGTCCCCAAAACCGCCCCAGACGCCCCCAAACCCCCCCCAGACGCCCCCAAAACCCCCCCAGACGCCCCCAAACCCCCCCCAGACGCCCCCAACCCCCCCCCAGATGTCCCCAAAACCCCCCCAGACGCCCCCAAACCCCCCTCAGACATCCTCAAAACCCCCCCAGACGCCCCCAGGACCCCCCCCGACGCCCCCAGGACCCCCCCCGACGCCCCCAGGACCCCCCCCGACACCCCCAGGACCCTCTCAAACGTCCCCAAAACCCCCCCAGACGCCCCCAAACCCCCCCCAGACGTCCCCAAAACCCCCCCAGACGCCCCCAAACCCCCCTCAGACGCCCCCAAAACCCCCCCAGACGTCCCCCAAACCCCTCCAGACGTCCCCAGGACCCCCCCAGACGCCCCCAGGACCCCCCCCGACGCCCCCAGGACCCCCTCAGACGCCCCCAGGACCCCCTCAGACGCCCCCAAACCCCTCCCAGACACCCCCAGGACCCCCCCAGACGCCCCAGGACCCCCCCAGACGCCCCCAGGACCCCCCCAGACGCCCCCAGGACCCCTCCAATGTCCATAGAACCTTCTCAGACGTCCCCAAAACCCCCCCAGACGTCCCCAAAACCCCCCCAGACGTCCCCAAAACCCCCCCAGACGCCCCCAGGACCCCCCCCAACACCCCCACCTTGGTGTCCCCCGGGGAGATGTGCTTGTAGGGCCCGCTGTCCTCGTCGTCCGGGTGGGTGCTGTGGGTGCGGATGCAGTTGATGTGCCCGGGAATGATGAGGGAGAAGATTTGCTTCCCGGTCCAGAGGGGGCGGGGCTTCAGGATGGCGGGTTGGGGCACCTTCCCGTCCCACGTCGAGAGGAACATCAGGAGGTTCATCACCTCCCCCTGCCGGGCGGGGACAGCCCCCCCCTCCGTCAGTACCCCCCCCCAAAAAAAAAAGGCGCTCGGGGCAAAGGTACCCCCCCCCCCAAAAAAAACCCATCTCCTTGGGGGTCTCCTGCTGGACAGGGATGGCCCAAGCGCCACGTGACAGCTTGAGGGCACCCCAAATCCCACATGACCCCGCCCCCCCCCCCCCCAAGAACATCCCAAAATCCCACGTCACACCCCAAAATCCCACAATCCCATCTCACCCCCCAAAATCCCACCTCACCCCCCAAAATCCCACAATGTCACCTCACCCCCCAAGAACACCCCAAAATCCCACCTCACCCCTCAAAATCTCACCTCACCCCCCACAATCCCACCTCACCTCCCAAAATCCCACCTCACCCCCCAAGAACACCCCAAAATCCCACCTCACCCCTCAAAATCCCACCTCACCCCCCACAATCCCACCTCACCCCCCAAGAACACCCCAAAATCCCACCTCACACCCCAAAATCCCACCTCACACCCCAAGAACACCCCAAACCCCCCGGAATCGCCCCCAAACCCCCCGGAATCGACTCCCAAACCCCTCTAACGTCCTCAAAACCCCCAAAATCACCCCCAAACCCCCCGGAATCACCCCCAAAACCCCCAGAATCACCCCCAAACCCCCCGGAATCACCCCAAACCCCTAGAATCGCCCCCAAAATCCCCACAATCAACCCCAAACTCCCCAGAATCACTCCCTAAACCCCCGGAATCGCCCCCCAAATCCCTCTAACGCTCCCCAAATCCCCACAATCGCCCCCAAACCCCCCGGAATTGCCCCCAAACCCCTCTAACACCCCCAAACCCCCCGGAAATGCCCCCTGAACCCCCGGAATCGCCCCCCAAGCCCCTCTAATGCTCCCCAAATCCCCACAATCGCCCCCAAACCCCCCGGAATTGCCCCCAAACCCCTCTAACACCCCCAAAATCCCCACAATCGCCCCCCCAAACCCCCCTGAATCACCCCCCAAACCCCTCTAACGCTCCCAAAATCCCCACAATCAACCCCCAAACCCCTCTAATGCCCCCAAAACCCCCAGAATCGCCCCCCAAACCCCTAGAATCGCCCCAAAACCCCCGGAATCGCCCCCCGCACGCCTAGAATCACCCCCCGAACCCCTCATACGCCCCCAAAACCCCCGGAATCACCCCCCAAACCCCTCTAACACCCCCAAAACCCCCGGAATCGCCCCCCGAACGCCTAGAATCGCCCCCCGAACGCCTAGAATCGCCCCCTGAACGCCTCTAATGCCCCCAAAACCCCCAGCATCACCCCCAAAACCCCCAGAATCGCCCCCCAAACCCCTCTAACGCCCCCAAAACCCCCAGAATCGCCCCCCAAACCCCTCTAATGCCCCCAAAACCCCCGGAATTGCCCCCCAAACCCCCCGAAATCGCCCCCAACCCCCCGCAATCGCCCCCAAAACCCCTCATATGCCCCCAAAACCACCGGAATCGCCCCCGAAACCCCTCTAACGCCCCCAAAACTCTCTAATGCCCCCAAAACCCCCGGAATCGCCCCCAAAGCCCCCCAGAATTGCCCCCAACCCCCTCATACGCCCCCAAAACCTCCGGAATCGCCCCCCAAACCCCTCTAAACCCCCAAAATCCCCACAATCAACCCCCAAACCCCTCTAACGCCCCCAAAGCCCCCCAGAATCGCCCCCCAAACCCCCCGAAATCGCCCCCCAAACCCCCCGAAATCGCCCCCAAAACCCCCGGAATCGCCCCCCAAACCCCCCGGAATCGCCCCCCAAACCCTCGGAATCGCCCCCCAAACCCCCGGAATCGCCCCCCAAACCCCCGGAATCGCCCCCAAAGCCCCCCAGAATTGCCCCAAACCCCCCGAAATCGCCCCCCAAACCCCTCTAATGCCCCCAAAACCCCCGGAATCGCCTCCAAAACCCCTCTAATGCCCCCAAAACCCCCGGAATTGCCCCCAAAACCCCTCATACGCCCCCAAAACCCCCGGAATCGCCCCCCAATCCCCCCGGAATCGCCCCCCAAACCCCCGGAATCGCCCCCCAAACCCCCCGAAATTGCCCCCAAAAACCCCTCATACGCCCCCCAAACCCCCAGAATCGCCCCCCAAACCCCCCGAAATTGCCCCCAAACCCCCGGAATCGCCCCCCAAAACCCCCGAAATTACCCCCAAAACCCCTCATACGCCCCCAAACCCCCCGGAATCGCCCCCCAAACCCCTCTAACGTCCCCCAAACCCCCAGAATCGCCCCCCAAACCCCCCGAAATTGCCCCCAAACCCCCGGAATTGCCCCCCAAACCCCTCTAACGCCCCCAAAACCCCTCTAATGCCCCCAAAACCCCCAGAATCGCGCCCCAAACCCCTCTAACGCCCCCAAAACCCCCGGAATCGCCCCCCAAACCCCCCGGAATCGCCCCCCAAACCCCCCGGAATCGCCCCCCAAACCCCCCGGAATCGCCCCGCCAACGGACGCGCTCGAGGAAGACGTCGCGCTTGGTGAACTTGCGGACGGCGGTGAGGGTGTCCTGGACGATGCCCATGACGGGGCGGTTGGACTGGGGGA